>NC_091251.1:13517500-13697500 GCF_042477335.2 Ovis canadensis
TTCCCAGCCCCACTGAGGAATCTAGAGGAACTCTTCCTGCTCCCCTATTTCTTTACAGTCTCCCAACTCAGAGGCAGCTACACAACTCCTTTTGGACTTTTAGGCCCGAAGAAGTCCCCAAACTCTCACAATGCTAAATTGATCTTCCCCACAAAGAATTCCAGCAATGTCTGAAGGCACACATCTTCCAAGTTACTTTCCTGCCCATTCTCCAGCTCGTCCCTGCTTCCTCTTCACACACTCCTCGGAGCTGGGCTCCTGCACAGTGCAGCAGCCCTCTGAGCTGCGACTTCCAAAGAACGCAAGGCCTCATTCAAACCAAACTGTCCACAGCAGTCTGTGGCTCGAGAGTGGAAAATCAACTGGAGTTTGCAGCTAGGGGAAAGGAAGATGCTAGCGTTCTTAACTTATAATACTGATGTGAGAACTTCCCTGGTGGTCCCAGTTGCTGAGACTCTGCGTTCCCCATGCAGGAGGGCCTGGTTCCAATCCCTAGTTGGGAAACTAGATCCCACATGCTGCAACCAGGAGTTCACATGCCACAGGTAAAAGATCCAAGGACCACAACTAAGAAAAGATCTCACACGCTGCAAAGAAGATCAAAGATCCCACGTATTGCTACTAAGACCTGGTACAGCCAAATAAATAATTAAAATATTTTTTTAAAATACTGATATGATGTTTAAATAGTTGGCTTAATCAAATATTTATGGTTTTAAAATATGCTATCTCATTTAGTCTTTATAATGACAAGGGATAGGCAGATAGCAATGAATGAGGCTTATAAAGGTTAAGTGACTTAAAAAGATTAAAGCATGTAATGGAGGCAGGGCTAGAATTCAGGTGTTCAGAACTAATTAGCAGGAATTCTGCTTCAAGCAGAATGACACAATAGTAATTACTGATGTCTGTACAGCATACTATAATAGAAAATTATTTCCAGGTACAATAATCCTCACAACAAAAAAAAGCTTGTTTGTGGAATTCTAAAAATAATACTGAACAAGCTTACTGGCCTCTCTCAAGTCAGCCGAGCCCCTGACAGCTCTGTAGGTCTTCCAGCTCTGGCCCACTCCACTTGTTAACTCAGGACGTTGGTGAGTTGGCCCTGGTAGTCCCAGACATCGAATCCTGATCTGATGACACTCAATAAAAAGAGGAGAGAGTGAGAGCTGCCAGGTGTCAAAGTAGCCAATTAAACCAGCAAGCCAGAAATGACGAGCTGAGCCTTTAACCGTTACTGTGACAGTGTGAGAAAGAGGCTAAACGAGACCTTTCCATTTTCCCATGGGACACAGCAATGGCCAAGGCCAGGCGGATTAGCTCAGATCCATCTATGCTGGGGGTGGGCTCACTGAACAGAAAGCTCCAGCTGTTCTACAGACCCTGGGGAAGGAAGACTAGGAGGAAAGAGTTAGGAGTGAAAAAGTGTTCCCCCTTCCTGGATAAGGAAGTGTCAGCAGAGGTGTCTTAAAGATTAAAGAGACCTCGCATGGAAGGCCTTGGAGCTAGGAATGCACAGAGAGAAGCCCAGGAGTCTGAGGCCTGAAGCCTTGACAGTAGCCCCCTCTCCCAGACTGCAGGGCATTGGCTGTGCACCACAAAGTGGACATTCCCCATGACGCCTGCCAGGCCAGGCGATACATAGGCCTGAAAAATCCCACGTGGGTCTCTAACTGTGAGCCAGACTCCTCAAGAACTGCGGAATTCCGTGAACCCTGAAGCCTGTGCTACCGCTGAACCTACATGAACCCACACATATCTTTTTATTTCAGCCAAGGCTTTCTGTTACATGGACCCAAATCCTTTCAACTGATATGTTCCACTAGCCAGCCAGAGGCTCAGACCAGAAACCCAAGAGTGAGTCTCGAATCCTGCCTTTCTCACCATTTCCTGTCTATCAGTGAGTCCTGTCCAATCTACTTCCCAAACCTATCTCAAACCCACCCTCTTTACCTACATATAACTGAACCACTTTACTGTACACTTGACACTACACAACATTTTAAAGCAACTGTATTTCAATACAAATTGTAAATAAATAAAACCCATCCCCTTCTCTCCAACCTCAGCTTTCCCCACCTCAGTCCAAGCCACCTCATCTCTCACTTGGACAACTTTGATGGGCTCCCAACTGCTCTCCTGTCTTTCGCTCTTGCCATCTTTTAATTCGGCCTCCACGTAGCAGCAAGAGTGATCCTCTTAAAATACAAATTTGACCACATCACTCTCCTGCTTGACCTCAGAAGAAAATCAAATTTTCGTGGCATAGTCTAAGAGACTCTGTAAGGTGGCGCACCTGCTTATCAGTCTCACTTTCTCGTATGTCCCATTTTCATCTCATTACACTCCAGCTGCCCTAGTCTTCTTCCAATTCATAAAAAACCCCAAACTCTTGGGCATTCCCTGGCAATGCAGTGGTTATGATATCATGGTCTCACTGCTGAGGGCGTAGGTTCAATCCCTGGTCGGGAAGTTAAGATCTCACAAGCTATGCGGTCAAGAAAAACAAAACTCGAAAACCTTTCTGCATATCATGCCCTCTACCTGGAATGTTGCCCACTCCGTCTATAATTCCCTCCTTTTCATCCTTTATGTGCAACTTAACCGTCCCCTCTTCAGAAATCCTTCCCTGCCCGTCGTAACTAGTCTCCACCGCTATTATCAGTCTCCTTCTCTTCTTTCCTTTTATACAATGCTCCTCAATGTGATTTTTTTAACTCGTTTTTTCCCCTCCCCAACTCTATCATAAGTTACAGGAAAGCAGGGATCTTTTCCATGTTATTCATTGAATCCCCAGTGCTTAGAATGCTTTCGTTACGTGGCGGGCACTCTATAAACTGTTGCTAGTCAAAAATAGGCGAATGAGTAAGTTATCACCAAGTGTATGCCGAGACTACTGAGGAAGAAGCGATGAGATACAAAATCTTAACATGAGTAAGTGTGAATCTCCTTAAAAAAGTGCATCTCTGCCTAGAAATCTGTTGGAACAGATGAACTCATTCTAGCTCAGATGGGTTTTTGATACTTGTACCAAAGAATTCTAATCAAGGCAGAGTTCACTTGCTCTCTCTTCCTCTATGTATGTGTATATCCATATTATATATATGTATATATTATATGTAATATAAATATATGTAATAGATATGAAATATAATATACAACATAATATATAATACATGCCTATGTGTGTTAAACATAAATATATGTATAAATACATATATAAAGCAACTTTTGATGCTAGAACGCTAACATATTGCCCTTTACTTTTGCCCTTCCCTTCCTGCTCCTCTGTCATGTCTAACTTCCATGCCCTAATAAGTTTGCCCAGAATTGTAGGAGGCAGTTTAAAAGGAGAAAGTAAACTTACCAGATTCAAATCAAAAAGCTCTACTCTGGTGGCAAACAACCTTCTTTTTGTATGAGGATGGCTCAGGAAAAAGAAAACTATTTCAGGATTTTCCAGTTTTAGAAATAGTTTCTTAATTTTTTAAAATCAGAAATATAATCTCTGTAAGAGTTCTTAAGAATTTTCTTATTAATTCCCTATCACTGATGAAGGGGTTTTTTTTTTTTTTTTTTTACTAAAATTTCAGAAACTAAATTACTAATAGACCCTAATTATGGTGTTGATTTTTTGAATAAATTTTGTTGTTGAGTAAGCGGGCTGGAGTCTGTTTTGTTTTTCTTTCTTTAACTGATCTTTGTAAGCATCTTAACTGGGGAAAGCTGTTAGTCTCAAAACATCTCACATTGAATTTAAAAGAAATTTTTGTTGAAACAACAGCATGCAAGTCCTAAGTACTCCTCCAATCACTCATTATCAAAATAATCAGCTCAGTTGGGTTCCATCTCTGTTCCACATGGTCAACGTGGAGCTCATGGTCCAGAGTTGGTCCATTAATCTCCCCAGACAGAGGCCCCAGCTGGGATAAGCCTGGGAAGCCCTAACTGTTCCCAGAAAACACAAGGAAAGCAGAATCCGAAACACCAGAAGTCTGTATTATCTCTACCACCAGTGAGTGTCCATTCCTTTTTCCCATTTCTAAAGTTGATATCAAACTGCCTTCTCATCTTTTTAGCACAAGAGCTGGACTTGAAAACTGAACCTCCACTTTAACAACTTCAGATAATTATATTATTATCTGGTTAAATGATTCAGATCTCTAAAAAAGCCCTTTCCCACATAATAAAACTCCTGTCTTGAAGTTTTATTAGGCTTCCCTTCTCCATTCTGTAGGCGTTGCAGCGTTGCTAAAGGGTGATACACTCTCACTCTCGGCTGTAGTTTTACATTTTTTGCTGCCCTAACACATTACCAGACTTGGCTTAAACAGTACAAATTTATTATCTTATGAAGTGCAGGTTCCTCAGTCATGTTTGACACTTTGCGACCCTCTGGGCTGTACAGTCCATGGAATTCTTCAGGCCAGAATACTGAGATCTTCCCAACCCAGGGATCGAACCCAAGTCTCCCACATGGCAGGCAGATTCTTTACCAGCTGAGCCACAAGGGAAGTCCAAGAATACTGGAGTGGGTAGGCCATCCCTTCTCCAGGGGATCTTCCAGACTGAGGAATCAAACCCGGGCCTCCTCTATTGCAGGTGGATTCCTTACTGAGTCATCAGTGAAGCCCATATTATTATCTTACGGTTCTGTAGATTAGAAGCCCAATACAGATCCCACCGGGCTAAAATAAGGTGTTGACAAGGCTGTGTTCCCTACTGGCAGTCCTAAGGGAGTGTAAGTTTCCTTGCCTTTCCCAGCCTCTAGAGACCACCTGCTTTCTTTGCTTCATGCTTCTCTTCCTCCCCTCTCATGCCAGCAATGTTTGGTCAATCCTTCTCACATCACATTACTCTGAACTTCTTTTACAGTCCTCTTTGCCAGTGACTCCTACTTCCTCCTCCATTTTTAAAGAGCCCAGTGACTGCAATGTGCTCACCCAGATAATCTAGAACACTCTCCCTATATTAAAAGCAGATGATTAGCAATCTTAATCGCCCCTTTCCAGTAACAACATAGTCACAGATTCCCGGGATTAAAATGGACATCTTTGGGGGCATTACTCTGCTTGTCACACTCTATAGGTATCCTTGCTTTACAGCTTTTCTCTATGGCTACCCACCCCCTTACTTCCATTTCTAGGAACCATTGACAAATGTCATGGTGCCTGTAAATTGCTCAGTTCAGTTCAGTTCAGTCGCTCAGTCATGTCTGACTATTTGCGACCCCATGAATCGCAGCACGCCAGGCCCCCCTGTCCATCACCAACTCCCGGAGTTCATTCAGACTTGCCTCCATTGAGTCAGTGATGCCATCCAGCCATCTCATCCTCTGTCATCCCCTTCTTCTCCTGCCCCCAATCCCTCTGAGCATCAGGGTCTTCTCCAGTGAGTCAACTCTTCGCATGAGGTGGTCAAAGTACTGGAGTTTCAGCTTTAGCATCATTCCTTCCAAAGAAATCCCAGGGTTGATCTCCTTCAGAATGGACTGGTTGGATCTCGTTGCAGTCCAAGGAACTCTCAAGAGTCTTCAACACCACACTTCAAAAGCATCAATTCTTCGGCACTCAGCCTTCTTCACAGTCCAACTCTCACATCCATACATGACTACTGGAAAAACCATAGCCTTGACTAGACGGACCTTAGTCGGCAAAGTAATGTCTCTGCTTTTGAATATGCTATCTACGTTGGTCACAACTTTTCTTCCAAGGAGTAAGCGTCTTTTAATTTCATGGCTGCAATCACCATCTGCAGTGATTTGGGGGCCCCCCAAAATAAAATCTGACACTGTTTCCACTGTTTTCCCATCTATTTCCCATGAAGTGATGGGACCGGATGCCATGATCTTCGTTTTCTGAATGTTGAGCTTTAGGACAACTTTTTCACTCTCCTCTTTTATTTTCATCAAGAGGCTTTTTAGTTCCTCTTCAGTTTCTGCCATAAGGATGGTGTCATCTGCATATCTGAGGTTATTGATATTTCTCCCAGCAATCTTGATTCCGCTTGTGTTTCTTCCAGTTCAGCATTTCTCATGATGTACTCTGCATAGAAGTTAAAAAGCAGGGTGACAATATACAGCCTTGATGTACTCCTTTTCCTATTTGGAACCAATCTGGTGTTCCATGTACAGTTCTAACTGTTGCTTCCTGGCCTGCATACAGATTTCTCAAGAGGCAGGTTAGGTGGTCTGGTATTCCCATCCCTTTCAGAATCTTCCACAGTTTATTGTGATCCACACAGTCAAAGGCTTTGGTATAGTCAATAAAGCAGAAATAGATGTTTTTCTGGAACTCTCTTGCTTTTTCCATGATCCAGCGGATGTTGGCAATTTGATCTCTGGTTCCTCTGCCCTTTCTAAAACCAGCTTGAACATCGGGAAGTTCACGGTTCACGTATTGCTGAAGCCTGGCTTGGAGAATTTTGAGCATTACTTTGCCAGCGTGTGAGATGAGTGCAATTGTGTTTGAGCATTCTTTGGCATTGCCTTTCTTAGGGATTGGAATGAAAACTGACCTTTTCCAATTGCTAGTTTTAGTGAATTGAAATTATGGAGCTTTAGCTCCTTTATTCTATGGTTTTTCCAGTAGTCATGTATGGATGTGAGAGTTGGACCATAAAGAAAGCTGAGCACTGAAGAACTGATGCTTTTAAACTGTGGTGTTGGAGAAGACTCTTGAGAGTCTCTTGGACTGCAAGGAGATTCAACCAGTCCAACCTAAAGGAAATCAGTCCTGAATATTCATTGGAAGAACTGACGCTGAAGCTGAAACTCCAATACTTAGACCACGTGATGCAAAGAACTGACTCACTGGGAAAGACCCTGATGCTGGGAAAGATTGAAGGCAGGAAGAGAAGGGGACAACAGAGGATGAGATGGTTGGGTGACATCACTGACTCGATGGACATGAGTTTGAGCAAGCTCTAGGAGTTGGTGATAGATAGGGAAGCCTGGCACGCTGCAGTCCATGGAGTCACAAAGAGTTGGACTCGACTGAGTGACTGAACTGAACTGATTCATTGCACATGGGATCACCTAGCTTCAAAACAGTTATTATTTAAGGGTAAAATAATGTCTGGGATTTGCTTTATTTTTTTTTAATTTTTTTTTTTTGGGGGGGGATTTGCTTTAAAATAATCCACCAGGGGGAAAATGTTGCAAGGCAAACAGGTAAAATATGGTAAGCAAAAGGGTGATAATTTTTGAAGTTGGGTGGTAAGTACATGGAGTTTCTTTATAGTCTTTTCTTTTGTATATACTTTCAAATGTTCATAATTTAAAAATTGAACATTTGAGCTCAGTTGACCTCCTGATTTTTTTAATATTTGTGTGGGAAAAATTGATAAGAATAGCCTAAATTGCATACTAGGGACTTCTCTGGTGGTCCAGTGGCTAAGACTCCACACTCCCAAGGCAGGGGCCCAAGTTCAGTCCCTGGTCAGGGAATTCGATCCCACATGCTGCAACTAAGAGTGCATATGCCGCAACTAAAAAATACCCCACATGCTGCAAATAATGTCCTGCATGCTGCAGCTAAGGCCGGCGCAGCCACAGCAATCAATCAATATTTGTTTTAGTTGCATACTAAACATATCCTTTTTAGTGCACTAACTGGAAAAGCAGCTAACTTAAAATTTTTATTGAGATATAATTTACGAGATGCAGCGAACTTTTGTAAAATTAAACCTTTTATTTTGAGAAAACTGGAGATGCATATGCAGTTTTAAGAAGAGACCTCTGATATGCCCTTTACCCAGTTTCTGACAATGGTAATATTTTATAAAACTGTAGCAGGATATCACAGCCAGGAGACTGAATCAACAGTCAAGGCACATGTCTTCATAACCTTAAGGATCCTTCATGATGCCCTTTTACAGTCAGCATTTTCTGTGCGGGTGACAGGTGTTTATTGAGTATTACAAATGAAGACCCTCCCATCAATTTTACTCACCTTCCTTTCAACTTTGCTTAGGTACTTAACTGCTGCTGCTGCTTCTGCCGCTAAGTCGCTTCAGTTGTGTCCGACTCTATGTGACCCCATAGACGGAAGCCCACCAGGCTCCCCCGACCCTGGGATTCTCCAGGCAAGAACACTGGAATGGGTTGCCATTTCCTTCTCCAATGCTTGCAAGTGAAAAGTGAAAGTGAAGTCGCTCAGACTTGTCCGACTCTTAGTGACCCCATGGACTGCAGCCTACCAGGCTCCTCCGTCTGTGGGATTTTCCAGGCGAGAGTACTGGAGTGGGGTGCCATTGCCTTCTCTGGGGACTTAACTGGCAGTTGCTTAAAATTACCAAAACCTATTTTTCAGAGCTGTTAAACCTGCTGCCTGTTATAACCCTAAAATTGAACTGGCCAAATTTTAGGAACCATAATTAACAGACAGCAAAATATGAGCTCATATAAGGGATTGAGAGCAGTGCACAGCATAGTGGAGAGGCACCCTGGAACTCCAGTATCAGAGCAGCGTGGTGGGGCTGCAGAGCAGCTGCGATCACCACCCGGATGGCCAGGAGTCACCAGCCGGGCGATAAGCACTGCTACCACCAGCAGCCTCCGCCAACATCCAGGCTCCCCTTCCCCTTCAGTTAAAGCACTCACCTAGGAATGCGTGTTGGTGCAGCCACTACGGAAAACAGCATGGAGGTTCCTCAAAAAACTAAAAATAAAGTTGCTGTGTGATCCAACAATCCCACTCCTGGGTAGATATCTGGACAAAACTATAATTCAAAAAGATACATGCCACCCCTATGTTCAGAGTGGCCCTCTTCACAATAGACAAGATATGGATGCAACCTAAATGCTTGATGACAGATGAAAGGATAAGGAAGATGTTGTACATATATACAATGGAATCATAAAAGAGAATGAGATAATGCCGTTTGCAGCAACATGGATGGGCCTAGAGATTATTATACTAAGTGAAGTAAGAAAGAGGAAGACAAATATCACATGATATCACTTATACGTGGGGTCTAAAATATGACGCGAATGAACTTACCTACAAAACAGAAATGGACTCACAGAGGTAGAGAATTGAATCATTTTGCTGTACAGCAGAAATTAACACAACATTGTACATCAACTATACTTTGATTTTAAAAAATTAAATAAAAAAATTAAGGACTCATTTAACTGTCATTTCCTGGCTCTTCTCACAGCTATATGTGATTTGATAGAGCAACAACATTTGGCCAAGAAGATGTATGCATAGGGTAGTCTAGGACGTCAATAAATTTTCTTTAAAAAGTGGCAAGCTCTTCTTTACACCTTCCTGTGGCCAACAACTGACCCTGTGGTCAGAGAAGTAAAATAGAAGATGCTATGGACTCTGATGAATTGAAGCGACCAAATCAGACCTGGAGTACCTCTCTGTAGTACTTTACTGAGAGACAGAGAGAGGAGAGAGAGAGGAGAGAGGAGGCGAACTTATATCGTTAAGCCATGATATCTACCGGACTTTATTCTCTTACCTGCAGACAGTAATCCAAACTGACATAAGCAATCTTCTCCTTATCTAGAGGCAAAGGTTGTTTTCATTGGAGTCTGGAGGCTGCTGTTTTGATTTTGAAAAACAAAATACTTCAATAGGCTTTTGATCATATGAAATTAAAGGCCTGAAATGACTATAGACAGAAAAGTTTGAAACAGTTGCAAGGTAACCAGCTCTGTGGAATGATGCAAAATTTTCTCTTCCTTTGAGCAGAATTGAGCCTCTACAGAAAAAGGGTTACAAAGTTTGTGGAAAGGATAAGGAGCAGAAAAGAAAGATTTCTTCTCATTTTAGAAGAGGGCAAAAAAAAGACATGTAGTTGAGGGCCTGACCCTGGGTCGAATTTAAGTTCAAGATTCCCAAATCTAGCATCTATTCTCTCAAAGATGCTTCTGCTACCCAGGGGCCTGAGGAGAGTGACAGCTGGTGGGACAGCCTCCTGCAGAGATGGATCTGGGAACCAGGATATCAGTATGCACTAATTTTAAGATAGATTTCTTTTTTTATTCTCTGCTGATGTCCAAATGTAGTGAGCATCTGTCTTATCTTTTCTTTTTTTCTCTCTCTTCAGAATCCATTTTCTGTCTGGTAACATGAAGCTATGTTTTCTTCAGGAGTACCTCCTCCCCCACCTTCACCCTTGTGTTTTGGGAGGGCTTGATTCCTTACCCCCAGCCACTTCATCCTAGTCCCCAATATCCAAGAGTGTCTGTCACAGTGATTTCTCAAGGGTTAAGCTAGGAACAAAGTCATGCTCAGCAGACCCAATGCTATGCCATTTGGGGGACTTAGTGGGAAAGGAATGCCTTTTTTCTGCTTTGCTTGTTAAAGGGCTCAGAACGTAAGCCTGGAAATTCAGTGCCTTCTCTGCTATCATTTAGGAGGGCCTGCCAGAGAATGAAGCCAAAACAGAGGAAACAAGGATATGAGATGGAAAAAAACAAATTTCTGGTCACGTTGTTTGAACCCTGGAATACAACTGAGCCTTGAAATACATGTAGCCCCTGGACTTTTCATTACCTTAGCCAGTACATTCTCTTATATTTATGGAGGTGCTGTTACTCTAAAACCAGTTTGAGATTGAAAGGTTGTTGCTGAGCCGTGAAAGACACCGGGATCCTTGGCCTCCAGAGGACAGGAATTCAATCCAGGACCAGTGACGGGTTTGATCACTCAGAGCTCTTGTGTAATTAAGTTTTATTAAAGTACAAAAGAGATTGAGAAAGCTTCTTACATAGACATCAGAAAGAAGTGCCCCCCTGCTAGTCTTTAGCTGGATGTTATATAGCTACTAGCAGGCTGCTAATTGGAGAAAGAAAATGTCTCAAAACTCAGAGACTGGCACCAGGCAGCTCACCCACAACATGCATTCTGAGATAACATTGGCACAAGGTGAGTGGTCCCCCATAAGAAAAACGCATTGATTAGCTCAAGGTTTGAGAAAAGACAAGTTCAGGTGGAACCAGGTGTCATCATGGCAACACAGAATTTTAAGAGAAACCTCCTCTTTAATTTGTATAGAGATGGGAAAAAAATCTGACACTTGGAGTTCGTTTTCTCCTGCCGCTTAAGAGAGATGGAAAGCATCTGACACTTGCAGCCTGTTTCCTCTGTTTGGAGACCCCTAGCCTTCCCGCCTGGAGAAGGCAGTGGCACCCCACTCCAGTACTCTTGCCTGGAAAATCCCATGGATGGAGGAGCCTGGCAGGCTGCAGTCCATGCTAAGGGTTGGACACGACTGAGCGATTTCCCTTTCACTTTTCACTTTCATGCATTGGAGAAGGAAATGGCAACCCACTCCAGTGTTCTTGCCTAGAGAGTCCCAGGGACGGGGGAGCCTGGTGGGCTGCCGTCTATGGGGTCACATAGAGTCGGACACGCCTGAACTGACTTAGCAGCAGCAGCCTTCCTGTCTGTTACCCTCTCAAGATGAGTGTCTGTCTCTTACAACCCTGAGTCCTGACTGACGTACACAGCAAGTCTGGTCTTCCTGTATTTGGGGGAATCAAGGAAGAAGTGTGTGCCTATATGTGGAGTGTATGTTTATTAGGGGAGCAAAGCAGTGTAAAAAGAAGCTTAAGAGAGCAAGAGAAGTGGCAGGAATGGAGCAGCAATCCAAAAGCAAATGTGGGGATGGAGATGAGAGCTTCAACCCTCTACTTTGACACTCAACAAGAATGACCTCTGAAACCTGGAGAACTTGAGAGCACTCTGATTACACCAGTAAAGTCAATATATCCTAAATGAAATATGATATATGTGGAAAACTGTCTCTTATGTCAGGAAGAGCTGAGTCAGATGGTTGGCTATTATTCACATCTCCAAAAAACAGTGAGTCAACAAAAGGCATAGAGAGGAAAGCCTGAAAGAAATCTGAGATGCAGAATTTGACACTGCCTCCACGACTGAAAATCCCATGGATGGAAGAGCCTGGTAGGCTACAATCCATGGGGTCACAAAGAGTCGGACACGACTGAGTGACTTTCTTTCTTTCTTTCCACGACTGAGCAACTTCACTTTCACTTTTTACTTTCACACATTGGAGAAGGAAATGGGAACCCACTCCAGTGTTGCCTGTTCCCTGGAGAATTCCAGGGACAGGGGAGCTTGGTGGGCTGCCGTCTATGGGGTCACACAGAGTCGGACACGACTGAAGCAACTTAGCAGCAGCAGCAGTTCCAAGTCCTATAGATTGGATACATGCTGAGTATCCAACTTGACCATCTGCTTGGCAGGATAATGGTTGTGATGGGACCTTCAGCCTTAAAAAATTACTCAGCTTAGGTGCTATTTCAATTCAACATTCTTCCAGCAACCTAAGATTACAATTTTATGTTGCTTGTAGCCTTCCATCAGCACTGTCAAGGGTGATGCAAGGCCCTGCAAAGGAGAGGGAGCAAGTTCAGATTAAAACCTTTTGAGAGCAGGCAATGTCAAACTGTGTCAGGAAGCCAGGTCCCAAGGCCAGATCTGGAGGGTCCTAAACAGAACCAGAGTTTGGGAACGAGGCATGGAATTGGAAGGGTGAGGGCGCTACAGTTTCTGAGTCAGCGACACAATAATAAAAGATTAGTAATTAAAGATTGTTCATTGTAAATGAACAAAGAGATTTTGATAATTGTTCTACTGTTCAAACTGTGGCATCTGCGTATGGCCTTTGTTGTCTTGGGTTCTGAGGGGTGGGGCTGGTTGAAGGATGGGCCCACAGCACTCGGTCCTAATTTTGCATGGGCCTCCCTGAACACCAAGGGCCAAATCCCCATTTTCATTAGTGTTGGAAATGCCATTTTAAAACTTGGACCTTTGTCCTAACATGTTTTCCCCTCTAAAAATGCAAATGTCCACAAAGAGCATTAATACATTAAACTTGATTACGTATAGACACTGTCAGTGAGAATTTTCTTTTTTTAAGCAGAAATTAAATGCTTTCCATTTTGCTTCTTAAAAGAGCTTCATTGTTTTGACTAGTAAGCAACTTTCTGAAAGTTAATTTTCCTAACTTTGAATATGAAAAATTCATGCAAATCAATGGAGAACTCACCCTGGGATTAAATAATGTATGCGTTTTTATGGAAAAAGTACAAACTGTGATATCATTCATATGCAAAAATAGATTGTTAATTTCTGTACATTTGCCCATACATATTATTATTTTCATGACAGTGGAGTATGTGAACCATAAATGTATAGTTTCCAGAATTTCATGTTTTAAAATTTATATGCTATAGCTTTTGAGTGCCATTTCTTCAGAAGTATTTGTTTAGGAAAGAATGGCAAATAACGTCCTGCAGGCAGACCGCCAGGTTTCAAAGAACTGGTTTGCCCTTGCATCAGTACCTCCGTTAAAGTCTGTTTGTTTAATTTTCTACAGAAGAGAATTTGCATTGCTAGACTTGGTGTGTACAGCATGCATCTCTAATTTAGGTAAAACACCCATTCTGCCAGAAATCCACAATTAGAAAACAACCATAAAAGCTATACAAAAGCATATGTTAGTTTTTACAAATTTAAAGTTTTATTTGCAAACCATCAGCCCACTTGATACAGGTGCTACGAGTAGCCTGAATTATTGAATGAATTATTGCTCACTCTCCCCGTCCTGCTTTTATCCCTAGTCTGGCTTACCTCCTCTCTCCCCTTCCCCCCAGCAATCCATTCTCCCTACTCTGAGCAAGTTAGCAATCTTGGCCAGTCCTTGCATGCCTTCTCCCTACTCTTTTTTTCCTTTCTTTTGGCCACACTATGTGGTGGTGCAGATTCTTAACCACTGCATTGCCAGGGAATTCCCTCCCTACTCTTTTAGACAAACATATATACATGAGGATTTCCTCCTCATTGTCTTACAAAATAAATGATGGTTATAAAATTTTTTAATTTTTTTCCTTTAGTAAAAGTATATGGAAATCTCTCCAGGTCAACTGACGGAGAATCCACTCATTCTTTAAATTTATAATATTCTGTGTTTCTTAATATTCTATGATGTGGCTATACCACAGTTTAGTCAATTGTTTCCCCACTGATGTCATACACGTTGTTTTCTGCCTTTTGTCCTTGCAGAAAGTTCTGCAATAAAAGTCCTTTAGGCAAGTCCTTAAGTACGGGTGCCTTTATTTCCAGCAGAAGTGATAGAACTTAATCAAGGGTGTGCATATTTTAAATTTTAATAGGTATTCCCGGATTGCTTTCCCAATGCACAGTATTGAATTCACAGTTTTAAATGTAATGTATGAGTTTGCCTTCCCCTGCACTCACCTCCATTGCCACCAGTCATAGGCATTACTATTCTTTTCAATTATTGCATCTTGATAAAAGGCATTGGCATGCTCTCTGACTTCAGACTATACTACAAAGCTACAAAATAGTATGGTACAGGCACAAAAACAGAAATGTAGATTAATGCAACAGAATAGAAAACCCAGAAATAAACCCCAAACTCATGGTCAATTAATCTACCACAAAGGAGGCAAGAATATACAATGGAGAAAAGACAGTTTCTTCAATAAGTGGTGCTGGGGAAACCAGACATCTATGCATAAAAGAATGAAATTAGACTATTCTTTAACACCATATACATATATAATCTTAAAAGGATTAAAGATCAAAAAATAAGACCAAATACTATAACATGCCTAGAAGAAAACACAGATAAAACACTTTTTGACATAAATTGCAGCAATGTTTTTTTGGATCCGTCTCTTAGCATAATGGAAATAAAAACAAAAATAAGCAAATGGGATGTAATTAAACTAAAATACATTTTCACAGCAAAGGAAACCAGAAATGAAATGAAAAGACAACCTATGGACTGGGAGAAAATATTTTCAAATAATGCTACTAATGAGATTAATTTCCAAAATATACAAACAGCTCATACAGCTGAATATCAAAAAACAAACAACCTGATTGAAAAATTGGTAGAAGGGCTTCGCTGGTGGTCTAGTGCTAAGACTCTGGAGTCTTAATGCAGGGGTTCCAGGTTCAAACTCTGGTCAGGAAACTAGATCACACATACAACAAGTGAAAGAGCCCATATGCTGCAACTGAGACCTGGTGCAGCCAAATACATTTTTTAAAGGAGTTTTAAAAAATGGGCAAAAAACCTAAACAGGCATTTCTCCAAAGAAAATGCCAACAGCCAATATTCAATATTGTTAATTCTTAGAGAAATGCTAATCAAAACCACAATGGGGTATCATCTCACACCTGTCAAAATGGCCTTTTTTTTTTTTTCCTGGCCTCACCATGCGGCATGCAGGATCTTAGTTCCCCAAACAGGGATCAAAGCCAGATCCCCTGCATTGGGAGGGCAGAGTCTTAGCCATTGGACTATCGGAGAAGTCCCCAGAAGGGGCATTATTTTAAAAGTCTACAAATAATAAATGCTGAAGAAAAGGGACCCTCCTACACTGTTGGTGGAAATGCAAATCCGTGCAGCTACTATGGAGAACAGTATGAAATAGTTCCTCAAAACACAGAAATAGAGTTACCATTTGATCCTGCAGTCTCGCTCCTGGGCATATATCTGGAGAAAACTATAATCCAGAAAGATACATTCACCTCAGTGTTCATAGCAACACTAATTACAATAGCCAAGACATGGAAGCAATTGAAGTGTTCATCAACAGAGGAATGGATAAAGAAGCTGTGGTGTATATTAATATATACAATGGAATATTAATCAGTCATAAAAAAGAATGAAATTGGGACTTCCATGGTGCTTCAGTGGTTAAGAATCAGTCTTCAAATGCAGAAGATGCAAGTCTGATCCCTGGTCCGGGGACTAAGATCCCACATGCTTTGGGGCAACTAAGTCCACACACAGAACAACTGAGTCCACGCAACACAACAGAGAGCCCAAGGGCTGCAATCAAGACCTGACGAAGGTCTTAAATATGTAGTAAATAAATGCATTTTTTAAAAGATCATACTTAATGGTGAAAGTCTGAGTGTTTTCTCCCTAGGATCAGGAACAAAGAAGGATATTCACTCTCACTCCTCCTATTCAACACTATACTACAAGCCCATAATCAGTGCAGTAAGGAAAGAAAATGAAAAAAAAAGGAATAAAAATTCGAAAGGAAGAAATAAAAATATTATTTAAAAGCAACAATAAAATAATGCCATTTGCAGCAACATGGATGGACACATAGATTAGCATATCAAGTGAAGGAGGTCAGACAAAGACAAATATCATATGATATCACTTATAGGTGGAATCTAAAAAAAATGATACACTCTTGCTGAGATCCATTGAAAGTCAGCACACAAGGGTTTGTAAAAAGAAAAAGAGAGAAGAATGAAAAAAATAAAAATTGATATACAAAGAAACTTATTTACAAAACAGAAATAGACTCATAGACATAGAAAATAAAGTTATGGTTACTAAAGGGGAAAAGGAGGGGAAGAATAAATTGGAGATGAATGTGTATCTATATTCTGCATATATTATCTATATAAGGAATAGATAAACAGCAAGGACCTGCTGTATAGCACAGGGAACTGTATTCAACATCTTGTAACAATCTATAATAGGAAAGAATCTGAAAAAGAATAAATTAAATATATACACACACATATATATATGGGTTACTTGAATACTTTGAGTCACTTTGTTGTACACCTAAAACTAACACAACAATGTAAACTACCTATACTTCAATTTTAAAAAAAATAGGAAAAAAGTGACAGTTGGGTATTTATTCATTTTTGTTAATTTTATCTTGAATGCGCACACAGTGATTCTGGTTCAGATTTCTCACTCAGTCTTGTCTGACTCGCTGTGACCCCATAGACTGTATAGCCCACAAGGCTCCTCTCTCCATGGGATTCTCCAGGAAAGAATAATGGAATGGGTAGCTATTCCCTCTCCAGGGGATCTTCTCAACTCAGGGATTGAACCTGGGTATCTCACACTGCAAGAAGATTCTTTACTGTCTGAGCCACCAGAGAAGACCCTCGATTTCTTAACACCTCATGGTAAACAGTCTGCTGGTCCCCTTGCCCCTGTTCTGATTTGCTTGTCTGTGTTGTAGGGAACTTCTGTGGAGTGCTCTCTGAATCCTCATGGATTCACACAGACTTTTCTTCCATCTTAAATGAATGCTATCTAAGATGGGTAAAGGTCCTTGGGTAGGATTTTATTTTTTGTTTTTTCAGTACTCTGTAGATTTTATTTCATCCTCTCTAGCTTAAGACTTTTAATGGGGAACCTGGTACCAGGCTGATAGTTTTCTTTTTTTTTAGTAACTTTTTCTTTTTACCCAGTAGATTCTAAGATGAGTACTGCTGGACTTCCTTGGTGGTACAGTGGATAGGAATCACACAGCAACTAGAGAAAGCCCATATGCAGCAATGGAGACCCAGTGCAATCAAAAATACATAGATTAACTAAAAAAAGATTAGTACTGTTGACTTTTGAAGTTTAGGAATTTTACTAGAACATACTTGTGTGTAAATATATGTTTGGTTTTTTGCTACTACCATGTTTTAATCCATCTGACTAGAACTCAGGAAGACCTTTCCATTTTCAGATTTAAATTGTCCTTTGCTGCTACTGCTGCTAAGTCGTTTCAGTCGTGTCTGATTCTGTGCGACCCCAGAGAAGGCAGCCCACCAGGCTCCACTGTCCCTGGGATTCTCCAAGCAAGAACACTAGAGTGGGGTGCCATTTCCTTCTCCAATGCATGAAAGTGAAAAGGGAAAGCGAAGTCTAGCTCATATCAAATTTCTTCCTTTATTGGTTCAGTTATTGCCTCCTCTCCATGTGTTCCTCTCTCTCTCTCTGGTAATATTTACACACCGCATTTCTGGTGTCTGTCTTCCATGTCTTTATTCATTTATTTATTTTTCCATTTCTACTGCTTTTTTCCTTCTGTGTTTTGAAATCTTTCTTCCCTTTGTGCTCAGTCACTCAGTCACGTACGATTTGTTCTGACCCTATGGACTATAGCTGGACTATAGCCTGCAAGGCCCCTCTGTCCATGAAGTTTTCCAGGCAAGAATACTGGAGTGGTTCCTACTCCATTTTTTCCCTTTCCAGACCACTAATTCAGGTTTCAACATTACCATCCTTTATTTAAATTTATCCAATAAATTTTAAATCTAGAAAATTATCCTTAATATTCCCAGAAATTCTCTTTCATGCTATAATTGAATCACGTTAAATTCTCTGGTTTTGGGGGTTGTGGTTCAGGTTGTCATCATTCTCCTGCAGTAATTTCTATTTTGCTAGGAGGCACCAGATATATTAGCTATCTTTTGCTGCAAGCCAAATTACCCCAAGTCTCTGTACCTGAAAATGACAGCAAATATGTATTTTCTCTGGAGAATTCAAGTAGAATCAAAGTACTCCAAGAAAAGTAAAAGTCCATTCAAGATTTTTGAGCAAAAGCCACCTGTCCTCTTTGCTTGGACCTGCAATAAACTTTTCTCTCCTACAAAAAAGAAAGGTCTTCCTTCTACCCCAGCACTTTGCATCCATCTATTCATTCATATACCCAGAGATAGTGACTTTTTATAGTTTTAAAACATGTCTAAGAATATAAAAACAGATATAAATATGTGTAAAGATACATTTTTGGCTTTTTGCTTTGAAATAATTTCAGAGTTATGGAAAAATTGCAAAATGGCACAGAAAATACATACCCATCACCTAGACTCCTCAAATATTAGCATTTTGCCATAATTTGTTTTATTATCCTCTCTATATATACTTTTTCTGAAAAATTTGAAACTGGGTTGCAAATATGATGCCCCCTTACCATTAAATCCATCAGTATGTATTTCCTGAGAACACAGACATTTTTCCCTATAATTATAGTATAATTATAAAGATCAAGAAATGGGCATCAATGGGAAAACAGTATGGAGGTTTCTCAAAAAACTACAAATAGAGTTGCCATATGATTCTGCAATCCCTCTCCTGGGCATATATCCAACCAAAACTATAATCCAAAAAGATACATACACCCCTGTGTTCATAGCAGCACTATAGCCAAGACATGGAAATAACCTAAATGCCCATCGACAGATGGATGGATAAAGAAGATGTTTTACACATACACACGCACACGCAATGGAACACTACTCATCCATAAAAAAGAATGCAATAATGCCATTTGCAGCAGCATGGGTGGGCCTAGAGATGATCAAATCCAGTGAGGTAAGGCAGACAGAGAAAGACAAATATCATGACATCACTTAGAGGTGGAATCTAAAATATGACACAGATAAATCTGTCTATGGAACAGAAACAGACTCAAGGACATAGAGAACAGACTCGTGGTTACCAAGGAGGAGGAATTGACTAGGAGTTTGAAGACAATAGATGTAAATTGTTATATATAGAATGAAAAAACTACAAGGTCCTACTCTATAGCATAGGGAACTATACTCAGTATTCTATGATAAACCATAATGGGAAAGAATATAACAAAGAATGAATATATATGTATAACTGAATCACTTTTCTGTCCAGCAGAAATTAACAGAACATTGTAAATCAACTGTATTTCAATTTTTAAAAATGGGCATCAACAGAAACGGTATGGATCTAACAGAAGCAGCAGATATCAAGAAGCGGTGGGAAGAATACACAGAAGAACTGTACCAAAAAGGTCTTAATGATTCAGATAACCATGATGGTGTGATCACTCACCTAGAGCCAGATATCCCAGAGTGCAAAGTCAAGTGGGCCTTAGGAGGCATTACTACCAACAAAGCTAGTGGAAGTGATGGAATTTCAGCCAAGTTATTTCAAATCCTAAAAGATGATGCTGTTGAAGTGCTGCACTCAATATGCCAGCAAATTTGGAAAACTCAGCAGTGGCCACAGGACTGGAAAAGGTCAGCTTTCATTCCAGCCCCAAAGAAGGGCAGTGCCAAAGAATGCTCAAACTACCACACAGTTGTGCTCATTTCACATGCTAGCAAGGTAATGCTCAAAATCCATCAGGCTAGGCTTCAACAGTATGTGAACCGAGAACTTCCAGATATACAAGCTGGATTTAGAAAAGGCGGAGGAACCAGAGATCAAATTTCCACATCCTTTGGATCATAGAAAAAGCAGGGGAATTCCAGAAAAACATTTACTCCTGCTTCATTAACTATGCTAAAGGCTTTGACTGTGTGGATTGCAACAAGCTGTGAAAAATTCTTAAAGAGACAAGAATACCAGACTACTTTACCTCCTTCCTGAGAAACTTGTATGAAGATCAAGAAGCAACAGTTAGAACCAGACAGGGAACAACAGACTGGTTCCAAATTAGAAAAGGAGTATGTAGAGGCTGTACATTGTCTCCCTGCTTATTTAACTTATATGCAGAGTCAGCTCAGTCCCTCAGTCTTGTCCGACTCATTGCGACCCCATGAATCGCAGCATGCCAGGCCTCCCTGTTCATCACCATGCAGAGTACATCACAGGAAATGCTGGACTGGATGAAGCACAAGCTGGAATCAAGATTGCCAGGAGTATCAATAGCCCCAGATATGCAGATGATACCACCCTAATGGCAGAAAGAAGTGAAGAGGAACTAAAGAGCCTCTTGATGAAGGTGAAAGAGGAGAGCGAAAAAGCTGGCATAAAATCTGATGTTCAAAAACCTAAGATCATGGCACTCGGTCCCATCACTTCATGGAAAATGAGAGTGAGTGAGTGGGTGAAATTGCTCAGCCATGTCCGAGTCTTTGCAACCCCATGGACTGGAGCTTACCAGGCTCCTCTGTCCATAGGATTTTCCAGGCAAGAGTATTGGAGTGGGTTGCCATTTCCTTCTGAAAGGTTGCTGCTGAACCACGAAAGACGCTGGGATTCTTGGCCTCCAGAAGAGAAGAATTCAATCCGGGGCCAGAGACAAGGCTTGATCACTCAGAGCTTTTGTGTAAAAATGTTTTATTAAAGTATAAAAGAGATAGAGAAAGCTTCTAACATAGACATCAGAAGGGGGTAGAAAGAATACCCCCCTGCTAGTCTTTAGCTGGATGTTATATAGCTACTAGCGGTCTGCTAATATAAGAAAGGAAATGTCTCAAAACTCAGAGAATGGCACCAGGCCCCTCACCCACAAGATGCATTTTGCGATAATCTTGGCACCAAGTGAGTCATCTCGGGCCATAAAATGATTGACATGAATCTTGAAGAAAGGTAGTATAACATACTGGTTTGTCAAGTGGGTTCTGAGCATTTCGGGGGAACTTACTTGAAGATAGACTTGGGGTAAATGCATAGTATATTAACATAGCTTAAGACAAACATTTCCATGAGAAAAAATGCATTGGTTAACTCAAGGTTTGAGAAAAGTTCAGGTGGAACCAGGTGTCTTTATGGAAACACAGACTTTTAAGAGAAACTTCTTTTTAAATTTGTATAGAGAAGGGGAAAAAAAGTAACACTGGTTTGTTTCTTCCTGCTGCTTAAGAGGGAGAGAGAGAGAAAAGGTCTGACACTTGCAGCCTATTTCCTCCGTTTGGAGACCCCTGGCCTTCCTGACTGTTACCCTCTCACTTCTCCAGGGGATCTTGCCGACCCAGGGATCGAACCAGGGTCTCCCACATTGTAGGCAGATGCTTTACCGTCTGAGCAACCAGGGAAGTCCTTTCATGGCAAATAGATGGGGAAAAAATGGAAACAATGATAGAGCTTATTTTCTTGGGCTCTGAAATCACTGTGGAGGGTGATTGCAGTTATGAAATTCAAAGACATGTGTGCCTTGGAAGAAAAGCTATGACAAACCTAGACAGCACATTAAAAAGCAGAGACTTTACTTTGCCAACAGAGGTCCATCTAGTCAAAGCTATGGTTTTTCCAGTAGTCACTTACAGATGTGATAGTTGGACTATAAAGAAGACTGAGCACCAAAGAATTGATGCTTTTGAACTCTGGTGTTGGAGAAGACTCTTGAGAGTCCCTTAGACAACGAGGAGATCCAACCAGTCAATCCTAAAGGAAATCACTCCTGAATATTCACTGGAAGGACTGATGCTAAAGTTGAAGCTCCCAACACTTTGGCCACTGATGCAAAGAGCTGACTCATTGGAAAAGACCCTGATGCTGGGAAAGATTGAAGGTGGGAGGAGAAGGGGAAGACAGAAGATGAGATAGTTGGATGGTATCACCGACTCAACGGACATGAGTTTGAGTAAGCTCCAGGAGTTGGTGATGGACAGGGAAGCCTGGCATGCTGCAGTCCGTGGGGTCGCAAAGAGTCGGGCATGACTGAGTGACTGAATTGAACTGAAGCTACAGATCTTATTCAAGTGTAACTAATTATCTTACTAATGTCTTTTATAGCAAAAGAAAAACCAACTGATGATCCAGTGGTTGAGACTCCAAGCTCCCAATGCAGGGGACCTGGATTTGATCCCTTGTCAAGGAACTAGACCCCACAACTAACAGTCCAAGTGCTACAACTGAGACTCGGTGAAACTAAATTAAAAAAAAAAAAAAAGAAAGGCATTTTTCTGTGGTCCAATATCCAATACTAGGTCATACGCTGTTTTTAATTGGCATGCCTCTTTCATCTCCTTCATTTGGAAGAGTTCCTCTGTCTGTCTTTTTCTACAGGTATGTTTTCATAAAATCATAGTTCAGTCAGTTCAGTTGCTCAGTTGTGTCTGACTCTTTGTGACCCCACGGACTGCAGCACACCAGGCTTCCCTGTCCATCACCAACTCCTGGAATCCACCCATACTCATGTCCATTGAGTCGGTGATGCCATCCAACCATCTCATCCTCTGTTGTCCCCTTCTCCTCCTGCCTTCAATCTTTCCCAGCATCAGGGCCTTTTCAAATGAGTCAGCTCTTCGCATCAGGTGACCAAAGTATTGGAGTTTCAGCTTCAGTCTTTCCAATGAATATTCAGGACTGATTTCCTTTAGGATGGACTGGTTGGATCTCCTTGCAGTTCAAAGGACTCTCAACAGTCTTCAACACCACAGTTGAAAAGCATCAATTTAGAATAATTCTGTATAAATCTATGTCCCTTGTCTTTTTCACTTAGTCTATCTTGGACATTTTCCACTTCAACTCATTTTTATCTGCCTCATTCACTTTACTGGCTGCTTAGTAGACAGGATCAGTCAGGATAATCTATGTTATGCTATCGTAACAACACCGGAATTCAGTGGCCTAACACAAAAGCTGATTTCCTGTGCATGTGAAGTTTGCTGACCTCGCTGTCAAGGCTCAGTCTAGCTGCTTCTGTCTCTCCCTCCCAATGTGTATTTCTACAAATGCCACACTAGAAGGGAGCATGGAGGACCAGCCATGGGCTTTTGAAATGCTTGTTTAATCTCAGGGGCCAAATCAAATCACATCAGCATGCTCAGCTTCAAAGGGGCAGGGAAGTATATTCCCTTCATGGACTCAGAAGAGAAGAGACTAAGAAATGTTGGCAAACACTAGCTTCACCTACCAAACATCACTGAATTGTTATACCATAATTTTATTTAAGTAGTCTCCTATTGATGGACATTTAGATTGCTTCTGGCTTTTTTTTCCAGAGATTTTTATATATTTATTTTTGTGCACTTGTGTGAGTATATTTACAGCATAAATTCCAAGAAATGAATTTGCAAAAGCAAAAGGAATGTCCAGCTGAAGTCTCGACACATCAAGTCTGCTATTTTGAGCTATGTGCAACGTGAGTGAACAGAAGAAGGCAGACAACAACGAAGGAGGCAGAAACAGGAAAATCAAGAAAAGAAAGAGATGGAAGAGACAGAGTAGATTTCAAAGCCCAACTTGCCAAATCACAGGCCCTTTGAATGCAAGCATTCACATCTACTAAACCCCAGTATGCTTTCAATAAGCCCCTGTTTTTCACTTTTGCACGTTTATATGTGTTTCTGCTCCTTGCCATAAGTTATACCAGACTTCAAGGGGGACAGAAAGAGGCATGGCATAATCCTTACTCTCTTGTCAATTTTCATCCTAGTAAACAGTTGAGGCAGGAAAAGACATGAGCACTGAGTCATCCAACCAGAAGCTACCCTACTGAATAAGTGTTTATGATTTGACCTGTTTTTAAATCCGGGACCAATGGTTGATGGAATGAATTTTCTTCACATCTGGAGAAAGAACACAGTCCGTTTTTCCTTCTCTGCACCAGAGTATATTTTTCTCATTTTTAAAAGCCCAACTCACATTTCACTTACTTCATGAAGCTTCATCTGCTGCTATCAGGTTTCATCTGATCTCCAACTTTTCTAAATTCTTATGACACATGACATATAAATTAGCTTAAATTTGGTTTCATACTGTCCTCAGTTTGTCTTATTTCTAGAATTAGATTTTAAGTTCTTTGAGTATAGGGAAAATGTTTCATATTTTTTAAATTTCCTACAGAAACTTGTAGATATACTACTTAATAAATGTATAATTGTTGACTGATTAATTCTACCTAAGCCATGAAAACCAGACTTAACATGGCTATATTTAAAGCCACAGATTAAGGAAGGACAACTCGGCTGAAACCAACATGTGGTTCACATTTGCCAGGATTGCCAAGGAATAAAGATTACTGCCTTGTTGATATAACTGCAGCAGTTCTAGTGACTACAAACTATTTTCTTAGACTTGTATAAACTTGGCTTAAGTAAGCTTACACACATTTTATAAGCAGATTTATAAAATATGGTATTACTCTATAAATAATCATTCTACACATATACATGCATGCTTAGTCATGTCTTTTTGTGACACCATTATTTTAAGTATTGGAAGCTTCTTTCTCCATTTCTTAGAAAATCTTTCTATAAATGTCACTGAATGAACTTCCCAGGCAGTCCAGTGGTTAATTGTGCTTTACCTTAAGGGGGCACGGGTCTGATCCCTGGTTGGGAACTAAGATTCCATATGCCATGTGACAGGGCCAACAAATAAACAAACAAACAAAACAAAAAAGACATTCAAAATTATGAATATCATTCCTGCAAATATTTGCATATTCATAGGTATCCATACATAACATATTCTATTAGTCATGTATATTTTAAGTGGTATCATATTCTACTCATTATTCTGCAACCTCTTCTTTCTCTCTTCACAATATATATTTGTAATTTATCTCATGTTAATATACCTGTGAATAATTCAAGTATCTAGAATTTTATTTTTGTAAAGCCATTTTCTTGTTGATGCACACTTAAACTACTTCCAGTTTTACCCAGGTTCAAAAAAACGGCTGCAAAAAATGTTCTTGTTCATATCCAATGACACACATGCAGAAGACTTTCTCTGTGGTGTATGCCTACAAGTAGCTTTCTGGGTATTGATACTTTCAGGTTTGAGGAAGAAACTGTCAGGTAGTTAGAATAGGAAACAGGAGTCCAAAATGGCGGTGACTAAACGACAAGGAAGGGAAAAGCCCATGAAAACAGAGCAAAGGAAGGTCAAAGGAAGGTCTGAGGACCTGAGTAAGGACCTCCCTCAGGCAGAACAAACAGCACTCCCGGCTAGCCCAGTTTACATAAGGCAGGCGGGGCGGGGCGGGGGACACAGAAAAGGAGGAGCCAAGCGCGCGTGCTCTCTCTCTCTCCCCCGCACACTGGAGCGCTCCTCCACTCCCTTCTCTGTCTCTGGGTCAGCATGTCCTCACGCCTGGAAGATGGATTCTCTTGCTATTTTCTAAATAAAACAGAGCTGTAACATTCATTTGTCTAAGAGCTATAATAGCAGGAGCTCTAACACTGATTTGTCTAAGAGCTATAATACCGTCTGTCCAAGACCCGAGAGCTGTCATGTGCCGAGGGTTTTAATGTCCATCACTCCAAATCTTTGTTGTGACGAGACAGAACCGAGGAGCATACACTCTCGACAGAACCATCAACAAAATGTAAAGATAACCTACTGAATGGGAGAAGATATTTGCATATGATATTACCAATTAGGGATTAATATCCAAAATATATAAACAGCTCATACAACTCAGTATCAGAAAAACAAGCAACCCAATTAAAAAATGGGCAGAAGAACTGATCAGACATTTTTCCAAAGAAGATACACAGATGGACAATAAGCACATGAAAAGATGTTTATCATTGCTAACCATCAAAGAAATGCAAATAAAAGAACACAGTGAGAGGGCTTCCTTGGTGATACAGTAGATAAGAATCCACCTGCCAGTGTCGAGGACATGGGTTTGGGACTCCATGGACAGGGCAGCCTAGCAAGCTAGTCCATGGGGTCACCGAGTCAGACACGACCTAGCGACTGAACCACAAAGAGAAAAGGCTACCGTGCTACACTGTTGGTGGAAATGTAAACTGGTACAGACACTGTAGAAAAGAGTATAGCAGTTTCTTGAAAAATCTGAAACTACCATATGATCCAACAATTTTGCTCCTAGGTATACATGCTAAGAAAACAAAAATTCAAAAACATAAATGTACCCTTACGTTCATAGTTTACTTGGAGGGTGTTATGTTTAGTGAAACAACTCAGATGAAAAAAGACAAACGCTGTATGTTATCATTTATTTGTGGAATCTAAAATATAAACAAATGAATAGAACAAAACAGAAACAGGTGCATAGATACAGAGAAAACACTAGTGGTTACTAGATGGGAGAGGGCAGCAGGGAGCGGCAAGATAGGGAAGTGAGTAGGGAATGAAGAGGGACAAGCTACTAACTGTAAAATAAGCCACAAGGATACATTGGGCAGCACAGGGAACACAACCAGTATTTCAGAATACCTTTAAATGGAATAAAATCTATAATTTTAATCATGTTTTACACCTGAAACTAGTATAATACTGTAACTCGACAGTGTCAATAAAAATTAATCAATTTCTGTGCTCACTATTTTTTTCTGGCATCTAAATTCTCTTCTGTGGGTTTTTTCTTCTTCTTTTGAAATACATCTTTTGCTAGGTCTCTTCCTGTAGGTCTGTGGGTAGTATATTTTCTTCCTCTTGTATATCTATTTTCCGTATTTCACATGTTTATAGAAATAGAGAAATTTCTCATTACCGAAGTATTTCTCCAACTAAAAAGAGTGATTAAATTTGAATATCACCATTTTGCAAAGCCTAATCAACTAATTAATTGCTGCCACTACACAAAGAAAGACAATTGGCTATTTCATGTCTCCTCCATGCCACCTACGATGGACTCTGTAACGAAATTGTACCTGAATCTGATCAAGTTCATAATCTCATTCCAAATTTGTAGAAAACACAAGAGACAGAGTAACAGGAAATGCAGTTATTTGTAAGGCTCAGAGAACCGCACTCTGAAAAGGACACTCAGGGACAGCCTCTAGTGGACTGACAAAGTTTATTATCCAATTGTGTAGTTTAATTATTTTCAGGGAATAGAGCATAAGGCTGACTTGCATGTAGCCATTCCAGATAAACATTAAAGCATTCAAGCATAAAATGCAGTTCCTACCGCCCAAGCCATAACATAGCTTTGGCAAAACTCTAAAGGGAGTCTTATCATGAAACAACAGTCCTTGCTCTCAGAAACAGGTGGTCAGAAGGAAGCCTTCGAACGCCTCAAGGCCGGGCGTATTGACCCTTCGTCATCCGTTCCCAGCCTTGGGCACTCAGTGAACGCTCATAACCCTTTGTTATGCTCGTTCCAGCTTCCAACCTTCGTCATGAGTGGAGCAAGTACATTTTCAGTATTTGCTTAAAGCCTTCCAGCTCCTCCACAGTTATTAATAACAAAATCCAGTTGTAGGAAACTCTGCAAGCAAATCAAACAACCCAGATTCCTCCAGAACTAAGTTGGAAGGAAAAAGGTGGGACAAAGGAAGACTGGAATGTACTTGGAGAATTGAAAGAGACTTAAAAGATGTACATTTTTTTTTAAACTATAGGGATTAGAGATGTATCTTGGGTGACAGTTTATAAAGAAAGCAAGGAGATGACCATACAAGTCAAGATGTGGTTATTTTTAGGGGAAAGATTGGGATTGATACATAAAGCACCTCTGGGGTGCCTGACATGTGGACCCACTTCGGGTAAAGCTGAAAACAAAATGAAATTCTGGCTCTCAGGGAGGCTGTATTCTGTAGGCAGAGATATATCAGTAATGCACAATACAACCACAGTGGTAAGTGCCATAAAGAAGTATAAAGGACGATTGATCCCAAACCTCTAAATAAGCAGCAGCTGAGTTTCACTCCTAACATAAAATATACAGAAAATGTAATTAACTGATAAAGTCAATAAGTAACACAATGTTTCTGAATATCTTATGGCAAAACCAAAGACTGATACATAGAGAAGAGAGCCCTCCAAAAAGGCATAAACACCCACATTCAGTATGTAATGGAGTAAAATCTTACTACTGCTACAAATTCACCACTCTATGTAGAAATAGGAGACAGTATGTTCTTTGCATTTTCCCTTTCAGCTGATAAGTCAAGGTCTGGAGACTGTCTCAGACTCGGTCATTCTAGTTCTTGCTTTGCCTTAAGGTTTGTTCCCAGTCTGGATACAAATACTCTGGGCTGAAGTGACAGGAAATGGCAACCCACTCCAGTATTCTTGCCTGGAAAATTCTATGGACAGAGGAGCCTGGCAGGCTGCAGCCCACAGATTTGCGGAGTGTCAGTCACGACTGAGCAACTGAGCACACACACACGAATGACACTTTACAGCCAGATGTCCGAAACCAGTTTTTAAAAAGAAAATGGGAGTGACAGTGGATGAGTGTCGGACACCAGAGGAGAAAGGGCATGAAGGGACTGTGGAGGCGACTCAGCAAACCCCTCAATGCAGGCAGTTTTACAAGAATATACCAAGCCCTTCCCCTTGCACCCATTCAGGGCAGTGAAATGGATGCCACAGAATGCAGAAGGCCACGTGGAGAGAAGCTCTCCTCTGTTCACCTTGGAAAGTTCATTTATAGCTCACTTAACTGGATGCAGAAAGGAAATCAATCTCACCACCTACAGTTCTAACAAAAATGGCAACAAAATGATTATGGTTTTTAATTTCTTCCCCTTATGGCAGCGGCAGTTTGTCCTGTGATTGCTAATTTTACTGGAAATAGCCATTCAAGTCAACAAACCTCCCCAAAGTTAAGATCTGATCTTGAGACAGGAATCCTACATTCAGTCACAACTCACTTTAAATGTGCAGTTTAATTTACGTTATATACATACTAAGTACAGACTATAGGACAGATCATACTTTGACTTACTAAGACACAGAATGTGAATTTTAGTTTTCAGACTGTGAGAAGACAGGAGGTCATAAAAGCACTACTCAATTTTTTCAAAATAAGACCTCAAAGAAATGTTACATCACATGTGTTCCAGCTGTACTTTTCTTTTTTTAATTTTGTGATGAAAACAGATTTTATTCTGGCTATAAAAGTAACATTAAAAAGTTTCAAATTCATCATTTTAAAAATTCAATGGAACAAGCATATAGATAAAAAATATCTAAAAATTACTTCATTCTCTTCACCAAGAAATGTCTCTGCCTATACTCTTCTCTGCCTAAAAACACACTCGTAGGTGCACATACACACTTTACAAAAGCAGGATCCATTCTAAATAGGCTGTTTATAACCTTATTTTTAAGCTTAGCATATCAGATATTCTTGCTATGTTATAGAAGGAAAAAATAAGTTATTGAGCAATACATATACGTTCATCAGTTCCGTTGCTCAGTCGTGTCCGACCCTGCAACCTCATGCAGTGCAGCATGCCAGGCTTCCCTGTCCATCACCAACTCCCAGAGCTTGCTCATGTCTATCGACTTATGTCCATTGAATCAGTGATGCCATCCAACCATCTCATTCTTTGTCGTCCCCTTCTCCTCCCGCCTTCAATCTTTTCCAGCATCAGGGTCTTTTCCAACGAGTCAGTTCTTCGCACCAGGCAGCCGAAGTATTGGATCTTCAGCTTCAGCATCAGTCCTTCCAATGAACACCCAGGACTGCTCTCCTTTAGGATGGACTGGTTGGATCTCCTTGCAGTCCAAGGGGCTCTCAAGAGTCTTCTCCAACACCACAGTTCAAAAGCATCAATTCTTCGGTGCTCAGCTTTCTTTTTGGTACAACTCACATCCATACATGACTACTGGAAAAACCATAGCTTTGACTAGATGGACCTTTGTTGGCAAAGTAATGTCTCTGCTGTTTAATATGCTGTCTGGGCTGGTCATAGCTTTTCTTCCACGAAGCAAGCTTCTTTTAATTTTCAAGGCTGCAGTCACCATCTGCAAGGATTTTGGAACCCAAGAAAATAGTCTCTCACTGTTTCCCCATCTATTTCCCATGAAGTGATGGGACCGGATGCCATGATGTTCATTTTTTGAATATTGAGTTTTAAGCCAGTTTTTTCACTCTCCTCTTTCACTTTCATCAAGAGTCTCCTTAGTTCCTCTTCACTTTCTGCCATAGGGTGGTGTCATCTGCATATCTGAGGTTATTGATATTTCTCCCGGCAATCTTGATTCCAGCCTGTGCTTCATCCAGCCCGGCATTTTGCATGATGGACTCTGCATATAAGTTAAGTAAGCAGGATGACAATATACAGCCATAATGTTTCCCTTTCCCTATTGGGAACCAGTCCCTTGTTCCATGTCTGGTTCTGTTATTTCTTGATCTGCATACGGATTTCTCAGGAGTCATAGTCTGAACATATTTTGTTTTAAAATTCTATATGCTTATATCTAAATATAAATCTAGATTTACAGATATAGGATTTTATTTGTACAAAAGATGATCCGGCAGGGTACAAACCAAACTTTTAACAGCAAGGAAGAGGGTGGAAGTGTGTGTGTGGGGGGGGTGGGTAAGTGGAGGAAGCTTAAATTTTTTACATTATATATATATGGCTTCCCAGGTGGCTCAGCGGTAAATAATCCATCCACCAATGCAGGAGATATGAGTTCAATCCCCAGGTCAGGAAGATCCCCTGGAGAAGAAAACGGCAACCCACTTCAGTATTCTTGCCTAGGAAATCCTGTGGACAGAGGAGCCTGGTGGGCTACAGTCCATGGGGTCGCAAAAGAGTTGAACACGACTGAGTGACAAAGTGCATAATACAGAAAACTGCTTTTACAAGTCACGAAAATTTTAATTATAAAGGAGAAATGTACTCTAATACCTAAAAGATACTACTGGTTTGATTATATCAACACACCAAAAACTGTAGACAGCTTAGTTTACTAGGACTCACATTGAAAAGTGAACTGAATATTCAGGACTCAAAGTCAGGTTATTCATACTTGGTGGACCTTGGGAAATTATTTACATTTGGGAGAAAAAGTCTCTGTTATTGCTTCACTAATGTCTACAGCTCTACCATCAATTCCATTCCATTCCATCAATTCAAGGATTCCTTTCTCTCAACAAACATGCACCTCTGAGAAACATAGTAGAATACAATGAATTAAGCCATTATAGTCTTTTACATTGTAGTATGAATTAATGGTCAATTTCTTCCCAACTTGTAGTTAATTAAGAAGAGCTTTTCACAATAGATGAGAAGGAGAGTAGGATATTGGACATGTAGGGGGTGTAGAGGAAAATAATATTTAGGAGAAGGAAGATAAAATTTAGAAGTTTCTTCGGACAGGAAATACATCTTGCTCTTCTTTAAGCATGATGCTGAGCGCCATCACAGCCACCATAGAGATACGCGTAAAAACAGATGAGCCCATGAATAGACAACTCTGCTCACCTCAGCTCTGACTGTGGGTTGTTCTGCCCAAAGCTGTAGTCTCAGGCTATTTTGGGGTGACTGCTACTCTGCTATTCTGGGTTCCTTTCCTCAGAATTACTCATGTGGGATGGGATGCCAGAATCTCATTGTTAACAGATGTTGGTTCATTGGTATAACAAACAATTGCTGATTGCTAACACATTTTGTATTAAGGTAAAACAATGATACGTCTGTTTATACAATTGAAAATATCTCCCTAAAGGATAAAAAGAGATTATTAATATCAGCTGCTTGGTCAGGTCAATGATGAGCTCTCCCTCCCACTCCTCAGAGGTCTGATCATTTCACAACTAACCCCACTGGGGAAGTACTTGGAGACTGGAAGATGAGGGATAAACAGTGGATCTTTCCCATTGGTTAGTTTTTTCCACTGTCAGCGCTTTTAAATTTATTGTATAATGTGGCACAATTGTTAGGGGAAGCACACTGGCTGAAACCACCCACCCTGGCCAGGAACCATAGTAACCATTCGCAAGAGTTATTTTATGACAGGAGGTCCTGGTAAGGAACACAGCACGAACAAGCCACCACCAACCAGAAGCATTTAGGAAAGGTCAAAAGCAGACACCACGTGTCCGACCACCTCCCAGAGTCCTTGCTGGCATCTGTCTTGACTGAGCAATGCGTGCACCACCAGGAAGGACCCTGAGTCATAAGGATTGGCCAAAGACAGCCCAGAAGCTAATCTCATCACCAGAAAACTGGAGATTGCAAGCCATGTGGCAGAGCAGCTCTCCTGGGTTCCTCAGCTGGGAGCCCCTTCCTAATAAAGCCTCTTGCTTTGTCAGCATGTGTGTCTCCTCAGACAGTTCACTGCCAAGTGTTAGACAAGAGCCCATTCTCTGCCATGGAAGGGTCCCTCCTTCCTGCAACAGAGTGCTGGTTCAAGCATGAGGTCAGCACGCCCCTAACTCCCGCCGAATCTGGGGCTAGGGGAGAGACAGACAGTAGAAGGTGACTGGTGAAGAGCGAACAAACGATACCATAAGATAGTCAAGTTGAGATGTTTTTAAAATTAACAATGGTTTTCTCTTAAGTGATGAAAAAGGTAAGTTTTGGGTTAAGATATAAAGTTTCAAATTCTCAATGATAGACCTCAAATATTATGAGAACCAGAAGGCAAATAAAGAAGACAGAATGCCAAAGAATTGATGCCTTAGAACCGTGGTGCTGGAGACTCCTGAAGTCCCTTTGGACAGCAAGGAGATCAAAGCAATCAATCTTAAGGGAGATCAACCCTGAATATTCACAGGAAGGACTGATGCTAAAGCTGAAGCTCCAGTATTTTGGTAATCTGATGTGAACAGATGGCTCATTGGAAAAGTCCCTGATGCTAGGAAAGATTGAGGGCAGAAGGAGAAGAGGATATCAGAGGATGAGACGGCTGGATGGCATCACTGATGCAATGAACATGAACTTGGACAGATTCCAGGAGATGGTGAGGGACAGGAGGCCTGATGTGCTACAGTCCACGGGGTCTCCAAGAATTGGACACAACTGGGTGACCAAAAAACAACAACAAATGTGAGATCCAGAAAGGATAAGCCTCATCTACCTTGGCTTCTGGTGTATATTCAGGGCCTAGCAGACAGTAAGGGCTCAGTAAACAACTGTTGAATGAGTGAATATTAAGTACTGATGATTCAGTAGCCTTCTGAAAATGAGACTACAGCCTTTAGCAAATTAAATCTAAATAGGTCTAATACTAATGGAAAGTGACTTTAAGGGCAGAGGACTTTATTCTAGAATCTTTTTTATACTTGACAAAAACAGCACTCACCATTCTCTGGTTTCACACTAAGTCATCCTGAAAAATCTACCCATGTCCAGTTGTTTTCTGTTAAAAGGTCATAGCGTGGGACTGTCTACACCAAGTTATTATTCGTATAGTTGTTGCTGGTAAAATCCAAAGAGCATTGCTTAACTCTCTACATTCCTCTGTCAGTGCAGATGTAATATAAGGCAAATGAAATCATGCTCTATAAAACAATGCAGATCTTCAGGCTAAGCTGAACAGAGTAAAATATTATAATAAATATGTGAATAAAAATAGTAAAAAGTTATTTGAGGTAACTATAAAAATTATTTTTAAATGACTTAAAATAGAGACTTTATTTTAATTTATTAAAGAGACTTCCCTGATGGTCCTGCCTGCCAGTGCAGGGGACACACATTTGATCCCTGGTCCAGGAAGGTTCCACATGCTATGGGCAACTAAGTCCATGCGCCACAACTACCAAAGCCTCTGCACCCTAAAGCCCATGCTCTGCAACGGAAGCCACTACAATGAGAAAGAAGTCCCTGCACCACAGCTAGAGAGCAGGCCCCACTCACTGCAACAGAGGAAAGCTCAGGGCAGCAGCAAAGACCCAGCACAGCCGTAAATAAATAAATAAAAGAGCACTCTGAAATTGAGCCAATGTTTTCCTCTTTTAGCTTATCAAGATAATGGTCTATCCTCTAGTTAATTTTGCAGTCTTTTATAGCTTAAGATATTTGTCTAATCCAAATCATGGCATTCTGTAACATTAAAGTTGTGAAGCTGCTATCAAGCAATCTGAGTATAAGTTCCTCCTACATGTTAAAGAGATACACTGTAAGTAGCCACAGTCCCACAAAATCCAGAAATGGAAGCTCTTCCTTTAATCCATCTCCTATGCCATTGTGTTATAAACATACCAAATATACATGTGATGTAGACTTGGTATACTGTGTCAAACCTAAATTTAGTGACCATTGTATAAAATTAGAAGTTACAGCCGTAATGATTAATGTTTCCAAGTTCAAACTGTTTGCATAGGAATGATCATCAAAAGTGTCAGCACTGACTTTCAGTAAATTGTGTAAAGCTGGTTAAGATGATAATCATTTCATACACACATCATGATTTTTTTATACTAATACACTCTCACTTTCAGCAGAGCGTTTTTGCTATGGTGACCAATAGGTAAGAGTCATCAGAAACAAAGGGAACTAAAAAAATCCAGCCTGCACCCCTAACTCTTATTCTAAATCCCTCAATACTAGCTAGTCGTAAGTCTGCATCTGTGTCAGTTTTACGGAGACCATGCTGGAGAGTGAGCAAAAGGCTACATGCTCAAATCATTCTCTCCTAAGTTCATGGCAAAGTGCATAATAAAGCAGAAGTTATTTATGTATTTTAAGGAAGAGGCACGCTCTTGAGTCAAGGAGTGTGGTCAAAGTATGACTGATGTCCAAGAGCTGGAGGATCTTGGGCCAAAACTTGTCCAGAAAAGGCTGACAGAGCCAGAGGAGAGAGAGGAAGCATCTGGGGACTGCTAAGTGATTCAGAGCTACATACAGCAGCTTACCTGCCACGTGTCACAGGACAGCTTGATTTGACCAGACACACGTTGTTAGGTCAGTTCCTTGCTTCCATCTGTGCAGGCCTGGAGAGTTCATTTCCTTTGGCCATTGACTAGTCAAAGGATCCTAAGTGTAATAGGAAATTAGCAATTTGATTTCACTATTGTGTACCTGTGAAAACCTGCTTTCTAATCCCTGAAGCACCTGGTGCCTCCACCTTACTAAGATATGTTTTCAGCGACTTTCCTGGTGGCCCGGTGGTTAAGAATCCTCCTGCCAACACAGGGAACACAGGTTCAATCCCTGGTCTTTGAAGATCTCACAGGCCACAGGGCAAAGAAGCCGGTTTGCCACAATGGCTGAGTTTGTGCACCAAACTGCCTGACTCACTCAGGCTCTAGAGCCCGTGCTCCGCAACAAGAGAGTAGCCTCCGTTGGCCCCAACTAGAGAAAGGCTTCACATAGCAAAGAAGAACCAGCGCAGCAAGAGAGAAAAGTTCTCGTATCCTTCATGGACACAAATTGCTAACACAAAATAGGTGACTAATACAAATTTTTGTTTTCCTCCCTCTTTCCCATAATTGCTCATGAGAAGGTACTCTTACTTCTTTTAGAGAATTTTCATTTTCACAGATCCCAAATACTGGAATCGAAAGGATGAGGCAAGAGAGGAATTTTTGGCATTACTTCTATGTCTACTTCATGTATATATGAATCTCTCAGATTAGCTAAAATTTCATCAGCATTTGTGAGGCAAGGCACTCTACGAAATGCTTGAGATGGAGTGTGCAATTATTATTATTTTTTTTGGAGTGTGCAATTTATCTCGACAACCCTATGAGGGTTAGTCCATTTGGGCTGCCATAAAAAAATTGACTGGATGACTTAAACAACAATATTTCTTTCTCACAGTTCTGGAGGCTAGAAAATCCAAGGTCAAGGAGCTGCCAGATCTGATATCTGCTAAGAACTGGCTTCCTGTTTCATGAACGGCCATCTCTTCTCTGTGTCCTCATATGATGGAAGGAGCAGGAGAGCTCTCTGGGGAATCTTTTACAACGGTGCTAGACCCACTCAGGAGAGCTCCACCTGTGTGACCTTATTACTTCCCAAAAGATCCCATCTCCAAATACCATCACGTTGGGAACTAGATTTCAACACATGGATTTTGGGTGGACACAAACATCCAGCCTAGAGCAGGTAGACATTAACATTATCTTCACTTTATACACTGAGGAAAGTAGGGTTTTTGGAATTTGAGAAGTTTCCTAAGATAAGCCAGGGCATCTACCCCAGGGCCTTAATTAAGCCTTTGCTATATCCTGGGCAGGCCCTCAATGTGAATGAAAGGGCTACACCAGCTCATTGAACTTAACATATTCATTCTTTCCAGGGACCTTGATGCTGGTTTTGAACTCTCCATGTATGTTGTTATGGTATGCAGAATAATGACCACCCCCTCCAAAGTGTTCTTGTCCTAATATCCAGAACTTGTAATTATGTCCCCTTACATGGCAAAAGGGATGTTTTTAAGTTTATGGACCTTAAAATAGGCAGATTATCCTAGATTATGTGGGTAGGATCAATATAATCACATGACCCTAAAAATGGAAGTGGAAGGCAGATGTGTCTGAGAGATGAGATGGAAGAAAAAGGAAGAGAAATTTGAAGTATGAGAGGATTCAACGGACAGCTGCTGGCTTTGAAGATGAGGAAGGAAATGGCAACCTCAGTCCTACAACCACAAGACTACACGTTGCCAAAAATCCAAAATGAACCAAAAATAAAATCTTCCTCTGAGCTTACAAAAAGGAAAGTAGCCTTGCTGAGGACATGTTGATTTTAGCCCAATGAGGCTTCTGTCAGATTTCTGACGCAGAGAACTATGAGGCAATAAAGTTGTGCTGTTTTAAGTCACCAATGTTTGTGGTAATTTGTCACGGCAGCCAAAGGGAATTAATACAACTGCTCAATTCCTTCATTCAAGTTAAGTGCATTTTCCTGATGCGCTTAAGAGAAGTACACAAAAGTATATCTTTCTCATCCTTCTCCTACATGGGAAGAAAAGTGAAAAAAATGCACACCGCACTGCAGGCTATGAAGTAAATCTGGATTGCTCTCTGTGGTTGGAAACAGACCCCAGGGTCAGTGGACAACCTCAGTATGGAATTCAAATGCCATGGTTTGTCCAGAACTGGACTAACTGGTCTTGAACATAGAGAAACAACTTACCAGTGATGTATTTTCCATTTGTCTCCTGTGCAGGCATTATGAGAGAACTGGAAGGGTGAAACGGACTGCACATTTTATACCTGGTGAAAATCTCTAGATTCATATGCAATACCAATGACACAGGATATTTAATTTCAGACTACAAATGTTTTGATGAACAAAACGATATGCCTAGGTTGACTTATTTTCACTTGTGAGAAGTTATTTTCTAGAATTCAACTTCTTGTATATTGTCACTCTGCTTATTTGATGTATATGCAGAGTACATTATGTGAAATGCTGGGCTGGAAGAAGTACAAGCTGCAATCAAGATTGCCAGGAGAAATATCAATAACCTCAGATATGCAGATGACACCACCCTTATGGCAGAAAGTGAAGAGGAACTAAAGAGCCTCTTGATGAAAGTGAAAGAGAAGAGTGAAAAAGTTGGCTTAAAACTCAACGTTCAGAAAACTAAGATGATGGCATCCAGTCCCATCACTCCATGGCAAATAGATGGATAAACAATGGAAGCAGTGAGAGATTTTATCTTTTTGGGCTCCAAAATCCTTGCAGATGGTGACTGCAGCCATGAAATTAAAAGATGTTTGCTTCTTGGAAGAAAAGCTATGGCCAACCCAGACAGCATATTAAACAGCAGAGACATTACTTTGCCAAAAAAAGTCCGTCTAGTCAAAGCTATGGTTTTTCCCGTAGTCATGTATGGATGTGAGAGTTGGACTATAAAGAAAGCTGAGCACCGAAGAATTGATGCTTTTGAACTGTGGTGTTGGAGAAGACTCTTGAGAGTCCCTTGGCCTGCAAGGAGATCCAACCAGTCCATCCTAAAGGAAACCAGTCCTGAATATTCATTGGAAGGACTGATACTGAAGCCGAAGCTCCAATACTTTGGCCACCTGATGTGAAGAACCGACTCATTTGAAAAGGCCCTGATGCTGGGAAAGATTGAAGGTGAGAGGAGAAGGGGATGACAGAGGATGAGATGGTTGGATGGCCTTACTGACTCAAGCCTGAGCAAACTCCAGGAGTTGGTGATGGACAGGGAAGCCTGGCATGCTCCAGTCCATGGGGTTGCAAAGAGTAGGACACGACTGAGAGACTGAACTGACTGAATTTCTTGTTTGATAACTGGGAACACATAATACAATGCTTTGTCCATACTTTCAGTAGAAAATGTTGAAGAGTAAGACAAATGAAGCAAATAAAATGTAGGTCAAATGTATTCAATGAAGCACAATGATCGTCACATTTTCTTTCTTTCAATAATCTTTCTTAAATTCTATTAAGCCTCTGCGTTTTCCTCCCGTCATCTGGAAAGTCTGTGCCTCAGGTTTTGTTTCCTTTGTCTTTTGCTCTTTTTATTTTGATGATGTCACCACTAACCTCCTCCAGCAGAGGCACAGGGGTTGTGCGCCAACAGGGCTGTGTCCGCAGGGTCAGAGTCTCCTGACTGAGAAGACTAGCCACCGCCAGGGTGGCAGGATCCAGTAACATGCAGGGTTCCCCCTCCATATTTGGGGTGGAGGGAGGGTAACAAAGAGATTACGTGGCAAACTACTCCCTACAACTTCTTCCTGACATATATGAGAGGTATAACAAAAATGTCGTGATAACTTCAAGCAGTTAGGAAGTTATCCTAACCTGCAGACACAGCTTGTGGAGAACTAAAGTGGCCTGATCATAGGTCTTTGGCAGAATTCTGTTCTCTAGCTCAGAAAAGGGTGGAGTAACATCAGTTGCATCATCCCAGGTTAGCCTGACTTCCTTCTTAGGAACTGCCAAAGTCAACCTGCTTCAGGCCAGCCTGCTCCATGGCCTTCCAGACAGAGACCTGGTCTGTCTGGTTCTCAGGTCTGACAGCATCGGGCACCCATGATATACTCCATGAATAAGAGTAGGTGAATGGTCTGAGACCTAAGGCTGAGGTCTTATCTTCTGCATCTCTTTTCTTATTTCTGAAAGAGTCTAAGCTTTGTACTGATGGCTGAAAGAGCTAAGGGTCCCACATTGCATAACTTGACTAATTTCCTAAAGGCAAGAACTAGGTACTCCTTTATCTCAATTTTAACATCTGGTTATGTTTTTCCTTCTTTCTTTCTTAAATTACTTAAGGACTATTCTGGAGAGGGAAATGGCAATCCACTCTCAGTGGTCCAGTGGTCAAGACTCCACACTTCCCCTGCAGGGGGTATGGGTTGGATCCCTGGTTAGGGAACTAAAGATCCTGCATGCCATGTGGTGCAGCCAAAAAATATTTATATATATTTATAAAAATATTTATATATATTTAAGAAACACTTATTTTGCATCAGGAACCATTTCCAAAACTCTAGAAATAGCAACAAATTCAATCATCATGAAAACCCTATGAATTAGGTTCTAATGTCACCCCTAGAGGCACTGAAATTTTATGTAACTTGCCCAAAGTCACACAGCTAAATGATACACTGGGATTTCACCCATACAGGCCGCGTCCAGAGGCTGTGCTACACACACACACACACACACACACACACACACACACAATGCCTTGCTATGCTGCCTCATCTTGCCAGTGTTAGAATGACAAGGGAAAGAAAAACTTGCAATCTAACCTCACAGAAAATTGGGAAGGGAGCAATATTTATACAAAAGAATTCTAAATGAATAGTTTGCTTCTAGATACGTATAGCTGCTATACTACAAATGTTGACACAATATGAAAAGTTGAGCTAAAAATATAGGTTGATTTGGACACTTAAAGGACATTGCTCCTTGGATTAAAAAATAATAATACTATCAAATTGTGAATCATTTGAAGTTCTCAAAAACATGACCTTGACTTCCAGACAAATGAGTAATTACTGTATTCACTTAGGAGATTAAATTCACAACTGGCTAAAAACTTAAAAATTCAGTTATTCTGGTAGCCAGTTATTAGGGCTGCTGTAACAAAGTCCCAGAAACTGCCTGTCTTCAGTAAACGATGTGTATTGTCTCCCAGTCCTGGAAGCCAGATGGCCAGGATCAGGTGTTGGTAGAGCTGGTTTCCTTTGAGATCTATGAGAGCAGGCTGGCTTCTCCCCACGTGTCTTCACCTTGTCTCTCCTCTGTCCATGTCTGTCTCTATCTCATCCAAATTTCCTCTTTTTATAAGTACACCAGTCATACTGAATTGCTCACCCAGATAAACTCATCTTAACTTACTACCTCTATAAAGATCCTACCTCCAAATGAGAAGGAGATTATCACTCCAGCGTATCTTTTTTGAAGACTCTATCTGACCCATATCAGCAGTACACTGGGTGAATCACAAGCTGGAATCAAGGGAGAAACAGCAGCAACCTCAGACATGCAGATGGCACCGCCACTCCAAATCTTTGCTGTGACAGACAGAAACCAAGGAGAGTGAAGATAAACTAAAGAGGCTCTTAATGAGGGTGAAAGAGGAGCGTGATAAAGCTGGCTTAAATCTCAAAAACCTAAGATTACGGCATCCGGTCCCATCACTTTATGCCAAAGAGAAGGGGAAGAAGTGGAAGTAGCAACAGAGTTTATTTTTTTGAACTCCAAATCACTTCTGATGGTGACTGCAGCCATGAAATTAAAGGATGCTTGTTCCTTGGAAGAAAAACCGACAAACCCAGGCAGCGCCTTAAAAAGCAGAGACATCACTTTGCTGACAAAGGTCTGTATAGTCAAAGCTATGTTTTTCCAGTAGTCATGTCCTATTATGAGAATTGGTCCATAAAGAAAGCTGAGGGCTGAAGAATTGATATTCTATAATTGGGGTGCTGGGGAAGACTCTTGAGAGCCCCTTGCACTGCAAGGAGATCAAACCAGGCAATGCTAAAGGAAATCAACCCTGACTATTCATTGGAAGGACTGATGCTGAAGCTCCAATACTTTGGCCACCTGATGCAAAGAGCTGACTCATTAGAAAAGACCCTGATGTTAGGAAAGATCTATGGCAAAAGGAGAAGGGGGCAGCAGAGGATGAGATGATTAGATGGCATCACTGACTCAATGGACATGAGTTGAGCAAAGTCTGGGAGATAGCAAAGGACAGGGAAGCCTGGTATGCTACAGTTCATGGAGTCCCAGAGTCAGACACACTTTAGGGACTGAACTACTACAGCAGCAATACATTGAGGGGTAAGAGTCCTGTCTGAATTCTAGCTCTGACATTTATCAGTTTTGAGACTTTGGTATGCCTTATTTCCCTCCTTTAAATGAGGATAAAATAGTATCTACCCCATGCTGTCACAAGAATTATGTGAATCCGTGCATGAAACACTTAGAATACTTATTAGCACAATGCATGTTAGGTATTCATTAATTCAACACATTGTTACTGAACACCTATTAAGTATTAGGCACTATTCTAGGTGTCTGAGATACAGACATAAAGAAAACTGCCCAAAACACCCCCTTTTGTGGATCTCATATTTGAGTGGGGAAAGGAAAAAAAATACAAAAAGTGGAGCATATAGAATGTCAGAGAGTAGTCAGTGTTGTAGAACAAAAAAACAAAAGCAAGACACAGGTTAGAGAGTGTTAGGGTTGCAATTCTGGATCAGAGTAGATCTTATAGATTCGCCATTTGAGCAAGGACCTGATGAATGGGAGAAGACAGTTAAGTGCTTATCTGGAGGTTTTAGATAGAGAAGGGCTTCCCCACTTCAGCACTACTGACATTTGGGGCTGGATTTTTCTATTTTGGAGGCCTGACCTGTGCATTGCAGGATGTTTAGCGGCATCCTTCCTAGATGCTATTTGCAATTGAGTAGCATCGGCCACCCTAGTTGTGACCACCTGTCTTACAAGCCAAGATGTCTCCAGACATTGTCACATGTCCTGGGGGGACAGAATCACTGCTGGTTGAGGACCACTGAGGTAGAAGGAAAGTTAGAGCCCAGGGCGGGAGTGTACTCAGCTTGTTTGAGGCACAGCTAGGAAGCGCACGAGATGAGATCAGAAGGGAGAAGGATGAACCACACACATACTACCTGTAACTTTGAGGCCATTCTTTCCATCAGCGGAAACTGCTGGAGGGTGAAGAGCAAAAAGACAGCACAACTTGACCCCAAATTTAGAAAGATCCAATTAGCTGCCGCACTGAGAATTGTCCATAGGTAGAAAGACAGAAATGGACACCTCAGCAGGGTGATAATCACAGTAATCCTATTATATATTTACTTTTTGTTTGTTTGATTTGGTCGCTGATTTGGCTGGGTAGTGATGGGACTAGTGAGAGAACTGAGCTAAGACCTGGGGAAGAAAAGAGGAAGGCGAATTAGCATAAAAGAAAAAGCCTGAGAGTGGGCAAAGAAGTGGAAGGCAGTACTGTAAAGTCAGTTTGAAAGAGGGTGAAGAGAGAATGTTGGGGGCCGGTGAATGCTATCCTAAGGAGTGGCAGCTCTGGTCTGCAAGGGATGGGGAGCCTTTGAAGCTTAAGCAGCAAGGAAAACTCTGCAGCAGGGTACAGATCACAGGAGTCAAAAAGACTACTTTCAAAGGGAGTGGCTCCCACCATAAAGCATCTGCCTGCAATGAGGGAGACCCAGGTTCGATTCCTGGGTGGGGAAAGTCCCCTAGAGAAGGAAATGGCAATCCACTCCAGCACTCTTGCCTGAAAAATCCCATGGATGGAGGAGCCTGATAGGCTACAGTCCATGGGGTCGCAGAGTCGGACACGACTGAGCGATTTCACTTCACTTCACTTCCTTTATTAACATGGGCGAGCCATAATAAGAGCTTATATTTAGGTGGATGAAGAGCAGGAGCTGGACCTTCTGAAGGAAGAAAAACGAAGTCCTTCCTACCCTAATAAGACTTGGAGCTATTTTCTCCAGAGTAATCTTGCTTCTAGGCAAGAACGGGGCTTCCCTGATGGCTCAGGAGTTTAATCCTCGAGTCAGGAAGATCCCCTGGAGTAGGAAATCACAACTCACTCCGGTATTCTTGCCTGGGAAATTCCTGTGGACAGAGGAGCCTGGCGGGCTACAGTCCATAGGGTCGCAAAGAGTCGGACACGACTGAGCGACTAGGCAACCACAAGGCAAGCAAACGTTACTACCTCTGAGGCTAGGAACATTTCCGTGGTATCGGAGATCAAGCGAATGCCAAGCCCCCCATGAAATGGTTTACGTTGTGCAGTGCTTTTCTTGGAAATGGTGTCCCCAGAGCAGGATGTCTTGTTTCAAGGGTCTTTTCAAAAAGGCTGTTACTTGTAAAGTAAGAAAAGCTATGCCGAGTACCGGCCATGAAAGCAAAAGCAAGTCTGCAGTCAAACGGTTCTTGGGGGATGGTCGTGCATTTCCATTTTTAAGTGGAAAATGTGTTCGTGGATATAACACAGCAGTGTAGGTCCATCAAACCAGTCCCCCTACTTTGTAGGTGGCAGCAACACGGCCGCCTGCCTCCACGTTCCTTCTGTCCTTCTGTCCAGTCCGATTTCTGCACGGGGCTCACTCAGTTCGCAGAGGTGGGGGCGGAGGGCCGGCCGCGGGGCAGGGAGCCGCGGGCGCCGGGCCGCCGCCCAGGGTGTGGCGCCGGGCGCGGCGCCCGGCGGCGAGAGGGGCGGGCGGCGGGCGGGGCGGAGCCGGGCTGCAGCGGGGCTGCGCAGAGCCGCCCGGGACGCGTCAGTCGCCCGCCCCGCCGCCCCGGCGCAGTCACCCCGCTCTGCAGCCGCCGGCACCAGGAGCTGCGCCGAGCGGAGCGCGACGGCCCCCGCCATGTCTGCAGCCATGAGGCAGAGGTTCGACCAGTTCCTTCACCAGAAGAACTGCATGACTGACCTCCTGGCCAAGATCGAGGCCAAGACCGGCGTGAGCCGGAGCGTCGTCGCGCTCGGTGAGTGCAGGGCCGGCGCCCGCGGGGTCCTGCTCCGCCCGGCCCGGGGCAGCTGTCTCATCCGCGGCCGCGCAGGCCCGCGGGGACCGCGGGGTCGGTGACAGATGCGGGCGAGCGGCGGGCACCTTCGGGGGCGGGACTGGCTGCCCGGACAGGCCGCAGCCGGCCGGTGAAGGGGCGCCCGCGGCGCCGGGCGCGGGGACCGCCGGCGCTGACGTGTCTGCCCCGCGGCCGGACGCCAGGCGCAGGGCTGGCGCAGCGGCGGGGCGCAGGGCTGGCGCGGGGCTGGCGCGGGGCTGGCGCGGGGCGCAGGGCTGGCGCGGGGCTGGCGCGGGGCTGGCGCGGGGCGCGGGGCTGGCGCGGGGCTGGCGCAGGGCTGGCGCGGGGCTGGCGCGGGGCTGGCGCAGGGCTGGCGCGGGGCTGGCGCGGGGCGCAGGGCTGGCGCGGGGCTGGCGCGGGGCTGGCGCGGGGCGCGGGGCTGGCGCGGGGCTGGCGCGGGGCTGGCGCAGGGCTGGCGCGGGGCGCGGGGCTGGCGCAGGGCTGGCGCGGGGCTGGCGCGGGGCGCAGGGCTGGCGCGGGGCCGGCGCAGGGCTGGCGCGGGGCGCAGGGCTGGCGCGGGGCGGCGCGGTGCCCGCGGCGGAGCGCCGGGTGCCTCCAGGCTCGGGGCCCGGGAGTGGTGTCCCCGCGGGAGCGGAGGGGCTGCGGGCCGGCCAGGGACTCCCGACTTCTCTGGACCCTCGGGAAAGGAAAGCAACGGCTCCTCCAGCTGGTGTGCCCCTCGAGGGGAGGATGGTGGAAGGAAGGGCACGAATAGGGGGCCTGCCGGGTATCCTCAGACCCGAGGCAAAGCCCTGCGAAGGCGCTGGCCCTGCCGTGGCGCGGTTTGTTTTCCTCCATCGCCTCGAACGAGCCCAGCCGTACGCTGTGGGCGGGGGCTGCGGCTGCAGTGTGCCGCCCGACCCACTTCTGTCCTCGTGTCTCCAGGTGTCATCGGCCTGCTGGCTTTGTACCTGGTGTTCGGTTATGGAGCCTCTCTCCTCTGCAACCTGATAGGATTTGGTTACCCAGCCTACGTCTCGTAAGTGACTCCCCCAGCAAATGTCCCTTCCTCCCCTTCCCCCATCCAAAGTGGTCCCAGTTACATCACATCCCCATTTTCCTGGGAGAGTGGTCAAAGGACCAGAGAGGAGTAACTCACCGCTTAAGGTTACACATTTTAGAGGCTTAACTTGACGTCTGATCTGATGACTAGCCAAAATGTATGTTTCATCAGCTTATAGTAGCAGGGTGTGTGCCTTCTAACAGCCCCACAAATGAAAGGTATAACAAAGTGGACCTTTACTTTTGGAGAGATCTCACCGGGTACAGAGAGTGGATTATTGTTGTATTAGTTGCTAAGTCATGTCTGGTTCTTTGCAGCCCCATGGACTGTAGCCCACCAGGCTCCTCCTCCATGGGATTCTCCAGGCAAGAATACTGGAGTGGGTTGCCATTTCCTTCTCCAGGGGATCTTCCTCTACCAGCGATGGAACCCACCTCTCCTTCACTGGCAGGCAAATTCTTTACCACTGAGCCTCCAGGGAAACTCGGAGAGAGAGTAGATTCCTTCTGCCTAATAATTATTTAAATGTTCATTGCACCTTATATTTATGTACACTAGTAAAACCCCATCAGTTAGAGCTTCCTTAATTCAGATTTACTCTACAGTGTGTTTAATTTAAAAATATTGTCCAATTTCATTTTTTCCCATTCATTGAAATAGGAATTATTCTTCCCCTTAAATGAATTTTGTTTTACTCTACAGCTGTTCCTGAGAACTCTGATGGGTTTTACTTTCATTGAGTTGGTCTCTACAACTTTCCTCAACCATAAGGATAAAAATAAAGGAAAAAACTTTCAGCTGGAAGACTAAGACACCAATAACACATGATTACACCTTTGTCTATCATAGACCTGGCTAGAATTTAATATGTGACTAGAAAGTGGAAATGTGTTTTAGGAAAATGTTAGTTCTGACTTGAACAGTGAAATCAAAATTACCTAAGTAGTAGTTACTGAATTAGTCAGGTACAGACACTTAGTGGCTCCAGAAAATCTAGCTACAGATAGGCTACTACTTGGTGTGAATTTGGAGATCCTCCCCAGCATTGGAGAAGGAAATGGCAACCCACTCAAGTGTTCTTGCCTGGAGAATCCCGTGGACAGAGGAGCCTGGTGGGCTGCCGTCTGTGGGGTTGCACAGAGTCAGACACAACTGAAATGACTTAGCAGCAGCAGCAGCAGCACCTCCACCATTATCTGCTAAAGTACCACACATATTGTTTGTGTATGCCAAACGGTGAAGACCGACCAGAAAAACTGGATTGACTTTCAGATCAATGAAAAAGTTATCTCCTGTGCATGCTCAGTTGAGTCCTGCTCTTTGTGGCCCCATGGACTGTAGCCCGCCAGCCTCCTCTATCCATGGAATTTTTCCAGGCAAGGATACTGGAAAGGCTTGCCATTTCTTCCTCCGGAGGATCTTCCCGACTTAGGGACCAACCCTCATCTCTGGGGAACCCTTTTGTAAGGTTTATAAAAGCTGCTTGAGTTGTTTTAAACTAGCAGAGACTATGGCTCTTTAAAAATACCACAGAGCTTAAAAAATGTTGTCTCCACATCAGTGCCGTTTGATGTATGATCTGTGAGAACCATAACCTAGTCTGTTGGTGAGATGAGATCATTGGTATAGGCTTTAGAAAAGTAAAGATCTGTTTCTCGATAGGGTGTGTAGGCCTGTGTATGTGGAAGTGGATGTGACTAAAGGCAAGCAGAGCTTGGACAAGCTTTTCCTTGGCCTACTGGATTAGTTCTAGCCATTTTTAAAGTCATATTTTAAAGTAATTTCAAGTGACTCAATTTCAGTTTTATCATTTGTTTAAAGTCATTTTTTTTATTCATTTTCTACATAGTCCATTGAGAATTATTGGCCCTTTTTATTTAGAAGAAGCTAAATGTTCCTGTTTATTGCTAGGAATTCTTTGAAATGGTAGACATGATCATGTTTCTGAGGTAAGTGGGCTTTATATATTTTAGAATTTCTCTATTCATCAAGTAGACACACTTTATTTTCTTTTCTAAGTACTCTGAGGCAAAGTGACATTTGTAGTACATTTTAATAGGAATGATGAGTATTAGAAATCTAATAAAGGGGTTTTAATGACTTAAATAAAAATTCAGGGAAGAATTGATGAGTACCTACATCTATTACTATTTATTCATAGGATGTTTCCTTTTGGTAGACCCAACTCTTACTTTTAAAATGAACATTGTTGTTCAGTCACTAAATCGGTATATGACTCTTTGTGACCCCGTGGACTACAGCACGTCAGGCTTCCTTGTCCTTCACTATCTCACAGAATTTGCTCGAAGTCATGTTCATTGAGTTGGTGACGCCATCCAACCATCTCATCCTCTGTCACCCCCTTCTCTTCCTGCCTTCAATCTTTCCTGGCTCTAGGGTCTTTTCCAATGAGTCAGCTCTTTGCCTCAGGTGGCCAAAGTATTGGAGCTTCAGCATCAGTCCTTCCAGTGAATATTCAGGGTTGATTTCCTTTAGGATTGACTGATTTGAACTTGCTGTCTAAGGGACTCTCATTTAAAATGAATACAGGATTGTGTTCATTAAGTGAAGGTTGGTCTCAGTGGGTGCTTAGATTTTTCCCTAAAACAGTGCTTTTCAGCCTTGACTGCCCACTGGAAGTATCTCAGGAGCCTTAAAAATCACTGATTCCTAGGCCCTGCCCCTGAAGATTATGATGTAATTACTGTCAGATGCAACCTGGGTTTTGGAATTATTAAAGGAGTCTCATTTTTAAAGGTCATGCTGAGAAGCCCCAGTATAAAGCAGCAGCGTAGCTTGTGCTTATTATACTTGAAGAGGGAGATTGAAGGGGTGGAAGAATGGCCTGCAGACCCTGGGGAGGGTCTAGAGGCCCACCTGGCCTCTGCTTTGTGAAAGAGATTCAAGGAGACGTGGGATTGTATGCACAGTAAAGCATACAGACCCCCAGTTAGGAAACATTTCAGGCAGTCACTGTTCCATTAGCCTAATGAAGTCTATTCATTGCTTAAGCAATGTGACGGTATAACTGTCAGAAAGAAAGTCCTTGAAAATGGTGTGATGAGTAGCACCTCAATCAGCGTTACTGAAGATGTGATCTGCCATCACTCTAATTGTTCTTGTCTGTTGGAATTCTTGCCAGCCAGAGTGTAGTTTTTTTTTTTTTTTTTAAATACAGGCTCATCTAGTAATATTAAGCAAACACCAAATGCTATCCATGCACCATGGCAGCATCTCAGATACACAGTGACTAAGGCGGACATACTCCCTATCTGTGCTCGGAGAGACTACAGAGTAAACTGCAATAAATAGTAAAATAGTGACCGTGTCCTCCACAGAGCACCCGCAGGGAGCTGGGGGAGAGGTTAACAGGAGGGGCCCCCTGGAGATTACTCATCTGAGCTGCTATTGGAGTTAAGACTTGATGGATGGGAAGGTGCCAGCGGAGAGCAGACCCTGGAGGAGGAAGCAATGTGCGCCAGGCCCTGGAGGCACTGGTGCACTGGGAGCTCTGAGAGCGAAGAGGGGCGGAGGAGGGCCAGGCATGGCTACTGGCTGACACGTCCAGTGTGCAGTTTATTTCGGGTAGTTGTGGGGAACTTGCATGTTTTCTGACTGCCTTGGATGGGTTCAAGATAAGAGGTGACGTGAAGATTTACATTCTCAAGGTCATTCTGGCTGCTGTGATCTCTGGAAGGAATTGGTGATCCCGCCAAACTATTGCTAACCCCTTCCTTTCTCACCTTACCGTGTTCACTCCTGCCGCTTCATCTCCTTGGGCCATCAGATTGTGCTATTTAATGGTCCCTGTTGGGTGGCCAACAATGGTCAAGCTTGGTTGACCAAGAGGCTGCAGGGTACAGAAATAAAATTTGGCAAACTTATCTGTCTTCTCAGCTTTTCTCATGACTCACTACCTTGGGAAATCTGTGGGTGGGGCTGAGGTGCCCCTGGCTTCCTGCCAGGTCTTGGCGGTGTATTGGAGCCAAAGACAGCTAGAGGCCTGGCCAGCCCTCCAGGCAGCAGAACCAGCTTGTTATCAGGAGGCCCCTTCCTACTGGTTACTCTTATTTTCTGTGGAGATAATTTCCCTTTGAGAGCAGGAGCTTTATCCTCTTCCTCTATGTTTCCAGACTTTTTGGCCACCCTATATAGGCAGTTTGAAGTGTCATCCAGCCTTCTCATTATCAAGAGCTGTTGACAGAAGGACTTCAATCTCCCTACTTCCTTCTATTACTGATAAGAGAAAGCAGACTACTGGATAGTCATAGGAAACTTTATTACCACAGTGGACCTGCCCCTCCCCCATTTTTTGCTGAGATAGAAGTCTCACGCAACCCTTTTAAAGTATACAAATTTAGCGGTTAGTATATTTATAAAGTTTTGCAACCATTGCAACTACCTATTTCTAGGATGGGTTCATCACCCCAAAAGGAAGCCCTCTACCTCTTAGCAGTCATCCCTCCTTTCTTCTACACTCCAGTCCTCAGCAATCACCAGCCTGCTTTCTGTCTGTATGGATTTGCCTGTTCTGGACATTTCATACAAACCAAATCATATCTTATGTAGCTGTTTGTTTGTTTCTGGGGTGGCCCTGCATTTATTAACAAGTCTTTCTGAGAGACCTCTCAGGAGTGTATACTATGCTGAAGCATCAAAGTTGGAGCTGAGACCCAAGATAACCTCCTCCCAGTAGTCCTGGAATGTGGTGGCTGTTCTTGACTCTGCTTTTTTATTCAAGTGGAATAGGAGGGAAAGCCTAATGGCTTTGTTTTCTGTTTTTGTCTTTGTCCTGAAGATAAGGGAAAGGAGGAAGGCTTGCTTTCTGTACAACCCAGCAAACTTTTTGCTTGAAATTCTATTAAAACATCTATTGCTTTTCCTCTTTTTTATTTAATATTTTTGTTAAGGATCAGGTGGCCACCTTCCTGGGACTATCAGAGTTGGGCCTTAGTGATCAAACGGGTAGTCTGATCATCAACACTTTTCAAAAGATCCCGGGAAAGAGAGAGTTTAGAAGGTTCTCCAAGGTCACACAGAGGCTAGGCTTGGTCTGGAGCCCTCAGTTAAGTGCATAGGAATGTGAAAGCACATTCAGGCATATTTTAGCACCATGCTTGAGAAGATAATAGATGCTCTGAGTCCAGCATTTTAATGTCTATATTTAATCTGATGTTTGGCAACATTTTTCAAATCTCATACCCACTCTGGTGATGTGTCATTTTACCTTCTGTGTGTCCTCACCAGCCCGATTGAAGCTTTTGTCATCAGTACAAGGAGTGTTACTGCTTTTAGCTCTTTGTGGGCCTGTTGAATAACTGTGTGACACTTAATTTAATAAACACTTAAATATCTCTGTTTAAGTGCTTTACAAATATAGCTCATTTAATCCTCATGACAGCCCTGTGATATAGGTATTACAATCATTCCTGTTTTACAGATGAGGAAACAGAGAAACAGAAGTAATTTGATTATGGTCTCACAACAGTGGATGATTAAACTGATATTTTAGCCTAGGGAGTCTGGCTGCAGAGTCCATATTTTAAACTTCTGTTATATTGCTTCCCATATGGCCCTTTAAGTGTTCCACAGATGCCAGAACTTTCCATAGGGATGAAAATTAATTGTTGATATAACTTTTTCTTTATCCATTTGACACTGTCAATGCAAATACATCAACTTCATGTAGTATGTTTCTCAAGGTACTGCCGTTCCAAATCATATCTGCACACAGTAATTTGCAGTGTTTTATACCTGTTGATTAGAATATATTACTAACAAGTTCTTTCTCTTGTCCGATGTGATGTAGCATTGATTTATGATGGCAGCACTATACATCATTATATGCAGAGACCTCTATTTTAACTGTGCACACCCAGATGGCACACTGGATCAGGTCTTCTGAGCAAATGCAGCTTGCCTTCAGTTCTTTGTCAGGAGGCAGCACATCTCAGGGAGGCAGCACATCACATGTTTGGGGATGATCTGTATGAAGTCTTATCCTTCTCCATCAGAGGGCAGACAAACTGAAAACCACAGTCACAGAAAACTAACCAATCTAATCACTTTGACCACAGCCTTGTCTAACTCAGTGAAACTATGAGCCATGCTGTGTAGGGCCACCCAAGATGGATGGGTCATGGTGGAGAGTTCTGACAGAATATGGTCCACTGGAGAAGGGAATGGCAAACTACTTCAGTATTCTTGCCTTGAGAACCCCAGGAACAGTATGAAAAGGCAAAAAGGCAAAAAGATGAACTCCCCAGGTCAGTTGGTACCCAATATACTACTGGAGATAAGAGGAGAAATAAGTTCAGAAATAATGGAGAGATGGAGCCAAAGCAAAAACAACACCCAGTTGTGGATGTGACCGGTGATAAAAGCAAGGTCCGATACTGTAAAGAGCAGTATTGCATAGGAACCTGGAATGTTAGGTCCATGAATCAAGGCAAATTGGAAGTGATCAAACAGGAGATGGCAAGAGTGAACTTTAACATTTTAGCAATCAGAGAACTAAAATGGACTGGAATGGCTGAATTTAACTCAGATGACCATGATATCTACTACTGTGGGCAAGAATCCCTTAGAAGAAATGTCATAGTCAACAAAAGAGTCCAAAATGCAGTACTTGGGTACAGTCTCAAAAACAAAGGCATGATCTCTGTTCATTTCCATGGCAAACCATTCAATATCACGGTAATCCAAATCTATGCCCAACCAGTAATGCTGAAGAAGCTGAAGTTGAACGGTTCTTTGAAGACCTACAAGACTTTCTAGAATTAACACCCCAAAAAACTGTCCATTTCACTATAAGGGACTGGAATGCAAAAGTAGGAAGTCAAGAAACACCCAGAGGAACAGGAAAATTTGGCCTTGGAGTATGGAATGAAGCAGGGCGAAGGCTAAAAGAGTTTTGCCAAGAGAACACACTGATCATTGCAAACACCCTCTTGCAGCAACACAAGAGAAGGCTCTATGCATGGACATCACCAGATGGTCAATACCAAAATTAGACTGATTATATTCTTTGCATCCAAAGATGGAGAAGCTCTATACTGTCAGCAAAAACAAGACTGGGAGCTGACTGTGGCTCAAATCATGAACTCCTTATTACCAAATTCAGACTTAAATTGAAGAAAGTAGGGAAAACCACTAGACCATTCAAGTATGACCTAAATCAAATCCCTAAGAGTTATACAGTGGAAGTGAGAAATGGATTTAAGGAACTAGATCTGATAGACAGAGTGCCTGATGAACTGTGGCCTAATGTTTGTGACATTGTACAGGAGACAGGGATCAAGACTATACCCAAGAAAAAGAAATGCAAAAAAGCAAAATAGCTGTCTGAGGAGGCTTACAAATAGCTGTGAAAAGAAGAGAAGCGAAAAGCAAAGGAGAAAAGGAAATGTACCCATTTGAATGCAGAGTTCCAAAGAATAGCAAGGAGAGATAAGAAAGCCTTCCTCAGCTATCAGTGCAAAGAAATAGAGGAAAACTGACTGAGAAAGACTAGAGATGTCTTCAAGAAAATTAGAGATAACCAAGGGAAAATTTCATGCAAAGATGGGCTCAATAAAGGACAGAAATGGTATGGAACTAACAGAGGCAGAAGATATTAAGAAGAGGTGGCAAGAACACACAGAAGAACTGTACAAAAAAGATATTCACGACCCAGATAATCATGATGTGATCACTTACCTAGAGCCAGACATCCTGGAATGTGAAGTCAAGTGGGCCTTAGGAAGCATCACTACGAACAAAGCTAGTGGAGGTGATGGAATTCCAGTTGAGCTATTTCAAATCCTAAAAGATGATGCTGTGAAAGTGTTGCACTCAAAATGCCAGCAAATTTGGAAAACTCAGCAGTGGCCACAGGACTGGAAAAGGTCAGTTTTCATTTCCTTCCCTAAGAAAGGCAATACCAAAGAATGCTCAAACTACCGCACAATTGTACTCATCTCACACGCTAGTAAAGTAATGCTCAAAATTGTCCAAGTGAGTCTTCAACAGTATGTAAACCATGAACTTCCAGATGTTCAAGTGGATTTAGAAAAGGCAGAGGAACCAGAGATAAAATTGCCAACATCTGTGGGATCATCAAAAAAGCAAGAGAGTTCCAGAAAAACATCTATTTCTGTTTTATTGACTATACCAAAGCCTTTGACTGTGTGGATCACAATAAACTCTGGAAAATTCTGAAAGAGGTGGGAATACCAGACCACCTGACCTGCCTCTTGAGAAATCTATATGCAGGTCAGGAAGCAACAGTTAGAACTGGACATGGAACACCAGACTGGTTCCAAATAGGAAAAGGAGTACATCAAGGCTGTATATTGTCACCCTGCTTACTTAACTTATATGCAGAGTACATCATGAGAAATGCTGGGCTGGAAGAAACACAAGCTGGAATCAAGATTGCTGGGAGAAATATCAATAACCTCAGATATGCAGATGACACCACCCTTATGGCAGAAAGTGAAGAAGAACTAAAGAACCTCTTGATGAATATGAAAGAGGAGAGTGAAAAACTTGGCTTAAAGCTCAACATTCAGAAAACGAAGATCATGGCATCCGGTCCCATCACTTCATGGGAAATAGATGGGGAAACAGTGGAAACAGTGACAGACTTTATTTTTTTGGGCTCCAAAATCACTGCAGATGGTGATTGCAGCCATGAAATTAAAATACGCTTACTCCTTGGGAGAAAAATTATGACCAATCTAGACAGCATATTAAAAAGCAAAGACATATCTTTGCCAACAAAGTTCTGTCTAGTCAAAGGTATGGTTTTTCCCGTTGTCGTGTAGGGATGTGAGAGTTGGACTATAAAGAAAGCTGAGCACCAAAGAATTGATGGTTTTGTTCTGTGGGGTTGGAGAAGACTCTTGCGAGTCCCTTGGACTGCAAGAAGATCCAACCAGTCCATCCTAAAGGAGAGCAGTCCTGAATATTCATTGGAAGGACTGATGCTGAAGCTGAGACTCCAATCCTTTGGCCACCTCATGTGAAGAGCTGACTCATTTGAACAGACCCTGATGCTGGGAAAGATTGAAGGTGAGAGGAGAAGGGGACAACAGAGGATGAGATGGTTGGATGGCATCACTGACTCAATGGACATGAGTTTGAGTAAACTCTGGGTGTTGTTGATGGACAGGGAGGCCTGGCGTGCTGCAGTCCATGGGGTCGCAAAGAGTTGGACAGAACTGAGGGACTGAACTGAACCAAACTGTATGAAGTCAGATTGGAAAAGGGGATGGTGAAGGGGAATACAGTCAGAATAACTACCAGCGTTGTACTATAATCAATCACAAGTGAAAGCTAGAGTATCTTTGCAGACAGTACACAGCAGATAACACGAGGAAAGGTAGGCTAAAAAGGGTTGAAGTCTAGTTAGTTACAGTCTGCAGTGGCAGACTCCTGAACAGACTCCTCCCAGAGGGGGGTTTAGGAAGGTCGCCGTGGTGTGGCTGACAGTTCTGAATCACTCTTTGTCTCACGAGAGCAAGTCTTCTGAACCAGAGCTAGGCTTCCCTAATGGTGCTAGAGGATGTGTATTTGTGGTTTTCTCATAGACTTATTAGTAAGGGATGTGTTTGTTTTCCTGTGTTTTTTATAGAACTTCCCTTTACATTCATGAGCACTTGGGAGCAGATATATTTTCCACTCAGCTGCTCTGTCCCCATTACACCTGCTTTTCTCTCTGCAACTGTGTGCTCCTCGTTAGGAGAGCTGCAGGGCAGGGCGGCGCATGCCCGCACTTTCCTTCTCTGGCCTACGGGGTGCTTGGACCAGAAATACAACTGACAGTCTGTAAATGTGGCCTTAAGCACCACTGAGGTCGTAAAGTTTACGTTTGTCGGCCGTTTGCTGGTTGTTTTCACTTTGTATTATGGTTAGTATGACTGAGCTATTTTAAGATGAAGGAGTTACGGAGAAAACTGTAACACTAATAAATTATCCTATAGCCACCTGTGACTCTTTTATAGATAATTACAGCCAGTATTTTGGTTATGTTTTTGTTTTTTTCCTTTTACCTGTGTCGTAGAGAAGAAAAGGTTTTGAGGAGCAAATAAGATGAATGATTTGAATGAATTGTTCATAATGTAGTTTCTGGGCTCTGAAGCAGTTGTGGAGGGAGACTTCATTCCAGACTCTGTTCTGGAGTGTTCCCTGTGAACTTTAATGAACTGTTTTTTTTGTTCTCTTCATGGAGGCCCTGGAGATAAGATCTATTTGTTCTTCTGAGCTGCCTTCCTCTTCCCCCTGTCCCAGAGCTTTCTGTTTCTAGGACTTTGAATGAGGACTCCATTTTTCAAGTTAATATCCTTGAATAGTATTTAAAACAAGTACAGGGACTTTTCTAATGGTCCAGAGGCTAAGACTCCACACTCCCAATTCGGGGGGCCCAGATGCATTTCCTAGACAGGGAGGTAGATGCCACAGTCCATGACTAAAAGACCCTGCATGCTGTAACTAAAGACTGAAGCTCCCCTGTGCCACACTAAGAGCCAGGACAGCCAAATAGATAAAAAAATATTAAAAAATAAAATTAAACAAATATAAATATTTATGGGACACTTTACGATATTTAATGCCTATCAATAATATTACCAAGTAATCAATTTTGAGAATAAATCAGTAAAGCAGAAGTTTAAAAATAGTTTCAAAAATTGCTAATGAAATTACTTTTCTAGCAGTTGAAATATAAGCAGGGGCTGCAGAAACCTATGTTGACTTCATACTAACACTCTCTGGTTCCTGGGAGTGGAGCTGTCATCTGCCCCCTCACAAGGCCACTATATATATCCTACAACTTCTGCTGGTGGGGCCAGGTGACCTAGTGAAGGGATCACTTACATGGCGGTGGTAACTCTAGATTGTTCTGTACATCTTGATGTGGCCCTCTTTCATCGGGAAAGGTCAGTTCAGGTTGTTCCTGCAGAGCTTGTAAGGGTGCGTGAGTGTAAGTTAAATTTTCCAGCACATACCTGACGTAGACGTTATATTTACAGAGCCATCAGTTTCATCGGCAGAGGGCTGTCCCAGTAGAATTTGCATCTGCTGGTGTTTTCTGTTCGTTTATTGAAGTATAGTTGGTTTACATTGCTACGTTAGTTTCTAGTGTACAGAAGGTGATTCAGTTTTACATATATTTTTTTTTCCATTATGGATTATTACAAAATACTGAATATAATTCCCTGTGCCATATAGTAGGACCTGGTTGTTTGCATCTGCTATTCTTTTAATATTGCCTAGTGAACAGTCTAATGCTTTCTGTTTTGAATTATAAAATGTTAGCTAGAAGAGGTCTTAGAGATCAAGCTGCTGGAACTATAGCTACCTTTAACATATTTGGAAACTAAGGTGACAAAATCAAGTTTTACGACTTAGTTCACAAATCTGCTGAGGCAAATTCAGGTGTCGGGAAAGGGTGTCTGACTCCCCTGGCCTGCCCACTGCCAATATTCCTTATGCTTTATATTCAACCATTACTGACGCTTCCATTTTGCATTAAAAAAGTAGCAAACAATTGGTAGATATGATCACCATAATTAAACACCAAAATATTTGACCACTAAAAGACTGCTTTTGGCTTTTTTGTATTTCAACTTCCATTAGAGTTGTTTTATAGAGTCATGTTAATATACATTTGCCTGCAAATTTAGCTTATATTAAGCATTTCAGTAAGTCGGTCATTTTGTGCTATAGGGGAACACTATTAAAAATTAAAGGAGCATGGCATATTTTTTCGTTGTTCTTGTATAGTCATCTTAGGAGACAGTTTCTACATATTTACGAAGCAGGTTTGCTGTAGTGATTGTGTCCTTCTTTTGCGTAGGGAGGAGGGTTGGGTATGATGGAAACAGTGAAGAAGCAAACTGTTCCTTTACTTCTTTACTTGTTTAGTTTTTTCTCTTTGTTTATCTCTTTCTCTGTTGGTGTTCTCTCTTATTTTGAAAGTACACCTACTCTGCAGCAGAAAACAAGTACTTTTCTGAGTGTCTATAGTTTCTGATCTTTATTTCCATGAAGAAAAATCTCTTCTTTCAGTTCAGTTCAGTTGCTCAGTCGCGTCCGACACTGTTTCCCCATCTGTTTCCCATGAAGTGATGGGACCAGAGGCCATGATCTTTGTTTTCAGAAGCACTCCTATGCATAGTGGTCACAGTGTGTGTCTGCTGTATCGAAGGGATTCTTAACGTTCTGGTCCATAGTCTTCATATTCATGCTTCAAATAATGTACCTTAAACTCTGGAATATTTGTTTTTAAATGTAACTTAACCACATTTGAAACAGAACAAAGCAAATGGACCAGAAGTAGACTCCTTTCTGTTCCTTACCAACAGCACATCTCAAAGCTTTTTATTTTTATAAGCCTTTTTTATGAATTTTTTTTGATGTCCTGTCAGTCTGGAAATATAATCAACTTATTAAAATTAAAATCCTGTTGATGAGTACAACTGGTTTCAGTAGTAAAGCCAGTGCTCTGAAGACATTCAGTAGTAATACTTCATTTTACATCATTTGGCTGCTGCTGCAGCAGTGTCTTCAGAGCACTGGCTTTACTACTGAAACCAGTTTAATATTAATGCTTAATTTTGCATCACTTGGCTGGTTTGAACTATAGTGACTAAGTTACATGTGAACCACATAGAGTCTGGGCAGTGTGTACCCAAGTTTCTTTCGTGTGAGTGATCAGAAGCATATATAATGCACCTGATAATTACTAGTTGAATTAACCCTTGGGCAAGTAGATTAACTTTTATAATATTCAGTTTTCTCTATGTAAAAGGAGGGGATAATTTAAGTTAAACACTAACAGAATCAACATTTTAGGAACTGCTTAAATAAGGGTGGTTACTTTTAATTAACCACCCTTATGGCAGAAAGTGAAGAGGAACTAAAAAGCCTCATGATGAAAGTGAAAGAGGAGAGTGAAAAAGTTGGCTTAAAGCTCAACATTCAGAAAATGAAGATCATGGCATCTGGTCCCATCACTCCATGGGAAATAGGTGGGAAAACAGTGGAAACAGTGTCAGACTTTATTTTTTTGGGCTCCAAAATCACTGCAGATGGTGATTGCAGCCATGAAATTAAAAGATGCTTACTCCTTGGAAGAAAAGTTATGACCAACCTAGACAGCATATTGAAAAGCAGAGATAGTACTTTGCCAACAAAGGTCCATCTAGTCAAGGCTATAGTTTTTCCAGTGGTCACGTATAGATGTGAGAGTTGGACTGTGAAGAAAGCTGAGAGCCGAAGAATTGATGCTTTTGAACTGTGGTGTTGGAGAGTCCCTTGGACTGCAAGGAGATCCAACCAGTCCATTTTAAAGGAGATCAGTCCTCGGTGTTCATTGGAAGGACTGATGCTGAGCCTGAAACTCCAATACTTTGGCCCCATCATGTGAAGAGTTGACTGATTAGAAAAGACCCTGATGCTGGGAGGGATTGGGGGCAGGAGGAGAAGGGGACAACAGAGGATGAGATGGTTGGATGGCATCACTGACTCAATGGACATGAGTTTGAGTAAACTCCGGGAGTTGGTGATGGACAGGGAGGCCTGGTGTGCTGCAATTCATGGGGTCGCAAAGAGTTGGACACGACTGAGCGACTGAACTGAACTGAACTGAACTTTTAATTAACATACGGGGGAAAACTGACTTAATCATAGTCATGGTTCTCTTACTCATGTTATTGAACTTAAATGATTAAGGAAAAACCTCTTAAGTAGTATTTTACCTTATTTTTTCTACTTATTGTTTTTTGTTTCTTGTCTTATTTTTTCCTGTACTTAGATATCAGCAGCTTAAGACATCATTGTTTAAGGAGCAATAAGGTACAATAAAGTTTTGTTTTTCCAAGTTATAAATATGTGTTATGGCTAGTGGTTTTCTTCTGTTTTGGTACAGTAGTATACTTGTTCCTAAGCACTGGGCATAATTTTTACTAACAGTTTTAAAATATTCAATCTATTTTTTACTTTGTTTTGCTTCCATTGACGTTTCTAGTTTGTCTTAACTCATTCATTGGACCTTTCCCCAAGCACACTTGTGCTGCTTACTTAAGAATGGAACTATCATTTGACTGTTTTTGATTTTCGGTCCTGCAGCGTCACTGTTTTGGCCCCAGAGCTCAGTACAGTGTCATGCATGGTCCGTGCTCCATGTACGCTTGCATTTGAACAGGTCTGTCACGGATACTCACGGTGGATTACCTAGACAGGGCCTCTCTGGCCATTTTACCACCAAGAATTGAGTGGAGAAAAGTAATGCTGGTTTGGTTTGGTTTGGTTTGTACTGATGGTAAAGAATCTTATGTGTTTTTTCATTGCCTTTTTATCTTAAGAAAAATTACAACAAAGAAGATTAAGCCAGATTGTCTTATTCCCTCTTAGAAGTTACCTTTAAAATAGCTCATTTGAAATATAGGGCATAGGAATAAATAATTGCAAAATGGCTTAACTAGCTTTATTTGTCATCTATATTGTCATCTATAATATTTATTTGTCATCTGTATTATGCTTCCCCTTCATTGTAGACATAGGCGTATATAATACTAAATATAATGTGCACACAGCTTATACTCCATACTGTCGTAGAAAATGGACATTTTTAACTTAATGACCTGAATGTATTGAAATACTCATTAACCAGGAATAAACTTTGAGTCTGAAAAAGTTATTATAGTGTAAAAAATGCTTAACTTCCAGGGGCTACCTGGATAGCTCAAACAGTGAAGAATCTGCCTGCCATGTGGGAGACCTGGGTTCGACCCCTGGGTTGGGAAGATCCCCTGGAGAAGGGCATGGCAACCCATTGCAGTATTCTTGCCTGGAGAATTCCATGGACAGAGGAGCCTGGTGGGCTACAGTCCATGCGATCTCAGAGAGTTGGGCACAACTGAGTGACTTTCAATTTCACATCAACTGTCTTTAGCTTACATGATTTCTTTCTAATGAAGTACTTAGGGAATTTACAGTTTACTCATGTCTGTGGGTCACAGAACACTTAGATTTTCTGAATGCTGACTCTTAATTTGGAGGGAGAAAATGCTGATAGACCGTATCTACTTGAACTTTGGTTTTTTCTACATCTGTTCAGTGCTGTACTTCGGCTGGTTTTGGTTCATGATCTTACTTTTAGGAAGCAGCAGCAAAGAAACAGATGATTCGACACGGTGGAGGCAGCCAGTTCAGTCACTGGGGCTGGGTAGTCCGGATGAGGGCTGGCCAGTGATTCCATCTCTGCCAGTGCCAGTTCAATACCAGTGTCAAGACTTTTGGCCAGTCTCCGTGTAGACCTGAAAAATGTTTTAAGCAGTGTCCACGTTTATTACATTGACCTGCAAATAGGATTTTTGGATTTCACCCAACCCTTTACTTTCTGTAGCATTTTGGATTAGGAGAGTGAAGTACAATTAAAATCCATGAGTAATTCTCTAATCTCCTCTTTCCTGTATTAACAATGCTATTAATCCTTTAAGCTCTGCTTAGCCAGAAGGACTGGAGTGTTCCTATTGCTTTCTTTTCTTTTTAATCCTTTGCCTCCTATGATAAGAATAAATTATCACCATATTATAATTACTACCTAATAGAGTAATATTTCTGAGTGCTTACCCTGTTTAAATGCTTAATATGTATTAACTAAGTTAATCTTCATAGCAACACAATGAGGTTTATCATCCCTACTTGACAGATGAGCTCACTAGGGCCCAGAAAAACTCCCCCAAGTTCATGTACCTAGTAAGTGGTAACACCAGGATACAAAGCTATAAGCCAAGGATAGTAAAATAATGTAAAGACAGATGAGCATTGGGAAGGAATGAAGGGGAAAGCCTGGCTATTTCATAATTCAGTGTAATTAATCATCTTTTGCTAGTTTGCTTTGTATAGTAGGAAATTCACTTCAGTTTAGTTTGGTTGCACAGTTGTGTCCGACTCTTTGCCCTCCCATGGACAGCAGCACGCCAGGCCTCCCTGTGCATCACTAACTCCTAGAGTTTATTCAAACTCATGTCCATTGAGTTGGTGATCCCATCCAACCATCTCATCTTCTGTCGTCCCCTTCTCCTCCCACTTTCAATCTTTCCCAGCATCAGGGTCTTTTCCAATGAGTCAATTCTATGCATCAGTGGCCAAAGTATTGGAGTTTCAGCTTCAGCATCAGTCCTTCCAATGAATATTCAGGACTGATTTCCTTTAGGATGGACTGGTTGGATCTCCTTGCAGTCCAAGGGACTCTCAAGAGTCTTCAACACCACAGTTCAAAAGCATCAATTCTTTCGTGCTCAACTTTCTTTATAGTCCAATTCTCACATCCATACATGACCACTGGAAAAACCATAGCTTTGACTAGATGGACCTTTGTTGGCAAAGTAATGTCTTTGCTTTTTAATATGCTGTCTAGGTTGGTCATAACTTTTCTTCCAAGAAGCAAGCGTCTTTTAATTTCATGGCTGGAATCACCATCTGCAGTGATTTTGGAGCCCCCCAAAATAAAGTTTTTCACAGTTTCCGTTGTTTCCTCACCTATTTCCCATGAAGTGATGGGACCAGATGCCATGATCTTAGTTTTCTGAATGTTGAGCTTTAAGCCAACTATTTCACTCTTCTCTTTCACTTTCATCAAGAGGCTCTTTAGCTCTTCTTCGCTTTCTACCATAAGGGTGGTGTCATCTCCATATCTGAGGTTACTGATATTTCTCACAGCAATCTTGATTCCAGCTTGTGCTTCTTCCAGTCCAGTGTTTCTCATGATGTACTCTGCATATAAGTTAAATAAGCAGGGTGACAGTATACAGCCTTAACGTACTCCTTTTCCTATTTGGAACCAGTCTGTTGTCCTATATTCAGTCCTAACTGTTGCTTCCTGACCTGCATATAGGTTTCTCAAGAGGCAGGTCAGGTGGTCTGGTATTCCCATCTCTTTCAGAATTTTCCACAGTTTGTTGTGACCCACACAGTTGAAGGCTTTGGCATAGTCAATAAAGCAGAAATAGATGTTTTCTAGAACTCTCTTGCTTTTTTGATGATCCAGCAGATGTTGGCAATTTGATCTCTGATTCCTCTGCCTTTTCTAAATCCAGCTTGAACATCTGGAATTTCATGGTTAACTTACTGCTGAAGCCTGTGTTGGAGAATTTTGAGCATTATTTTACTAGCATGTGAGATGAGTGCAATTGTGCGGTAGTTTGAGCATTCTTTGGCATTGCCTTTCTTAGGGGTTGGAATGAAAAGGGACCTTTTCAGTCCTGTGGCCACTGCTGAGTTTTCCAAATTTGCTGGCATACTGAGTGTAGCACTTTCACAGCATCATCTTTTAGGATTTGAAATAGCTCAACTGGAATTCCATCACCTCCACTAGCTTTGTTCATAGTGATGCTTCCTAAGGCCCACTTGACTTCACATTCCAGGATGTCTGGCTCTAGGTGAGTGATCACACCATCATGGTTATCTGGGTCATGAAGATCTTTAGTGTATAATTCTTCTGTGTGTTCTTGCCACCTCTCCTTAATACCTTCTGCTTTTGTTAGGTCCATACCATTTGTGTCCTTTATTGAGCCCATCTTTGCATGAAATGTTCCCTTGGTATCTCTAATTTTCTTGACGAGATCTCTAGTCTTTCCCATTCTATTATTTTCCTCTATTTTTTTGCACTGATCACTGAAGTAGGCTTTCTTATTTCTCTGTGCTATTCTTTGGTATTCTGCATTCAAATGGGTATATCTTTCCTTTTCTCCTTTGCCTCTTGCTTCTCTTCTTTTCACAGCTATTTGTAAGACCTCCTCAGACAACCATTTTGCCATTTAGCTTTTTTTTTTCTAGGAAATTAGAATGAGGAGGAAATTCAGTTCAGTTCAGTTCAGTTCAGTTCAGTCGCTCAGTCGTGTCGACTCTTTGCGACCCCATGAATTGCAGCACACCAGGCCTCCCTGTCCATCACCAACTCCCAGAGTTCACTCAAACTCACTTCCATTGAGTCAGTGATGCCATCCAGCCATCTCATCCTCTGTCGTCCCCTTCTCCTCCTGCCCCCAATCCCTCCCAGCATCAGAGTCTTTTCCAATGAGTCAACTCTTCTCATGAGATGGCCAAAGTACTGGAGTTTCAGCCTCAGCATCGTTCCTTCCAAAGAACACCCAGGACTGATCTCCTTTAGAATGGTCTGGTTGGATCTCCTGGCAGTCCAAGGGACTCTTCAAGAGCCTTCTCCAACACCACAGTTCAAAAGCATCAATTCTTCAGTGCTCAGCTTTCTTCACAGTCCAACTCTCACGTCCATACATGACCACAGGAAAAACCATAGCCTTGACTAGATGGACCTTTGTTGGCAAAGTAATGTCTCTGCTTTTGAATATGCTATCTATGTTGGTCATGAGGAGGAAATTAGAATGAGTCAATTCATATGATGGGTGGTGTGACTTTCTTTTCTCCCTCTGTGTCATTCTATGTATTGTGAAAAAAAGTGTCCTTTTGCTCAGTTGTGTCCGCTCTTTTGTGACCCCATGGGCTGTAGCCCACCAGACTCCTCTGTCCATGGAATTCTCCAGGGAAGAATACTGGAGTGGGTAGTCATTCCCTTCTCCAGTGGATCTTCCTAATCCACTGATCTTCCTGATCTTCCTAAAAGCCTGTGTCTCCTTCAAGAAGGCAGATTCTTAACTGTCTGAGCCATCTGTGTGGAGTGAAGTACTTTAAATGCCCTAAAACACAATAGATTGTGTCCAATCATTGTTAGGGAAGTTTGTTTGTTAGAAAATCATGAGCAGTTTTTTCAAGAGAGAAATTAAATGAATGTGTGTGCTGTTCACTTCAGTGTTTTAACAAGGCCCTAAAGAGACCTCGTCTCATAGGAGACCGCAGTTATATATAGTCTGGTGCCCTGTGTTTTTCCCCCCAAATAGAAATATTTGTCCTCACTTTTGTTATTAAAAATAGTACATGCCGTATATGTATAACTGATGCTCTTTGCTATACACCTGAAACTAACATTGTAAGTCAGTTATAGAAAAATTTTTTAAAAGATGCTAGTATATTCTCACAAATATAGAGAATAAACTCGTTGTTACCAGTGAGGAGAGGGGTGGGGGTAGGGGCAATATAGGGCTAGGCGATTAAGAGGTATAACTGTTAAGCATAAAATAAGCTACAAGAATATATTGTACAATGCCAAATATAGCTAATATTTTATAATAGCTATAAATGGAATATAACCTTTCAAAATTGTGATTATACTGTACACCTGTAACTTATATAATACTGTACACCAGTCGTGCTTCAATGTAAAAAAGATAGTACATGCTCATTGGAAGATCTTAAAAAACCAAAATTCTACGATCCCAATACTGAGGATTAACTGTATTCAACTTGAAAAAGGTATTTCTAAATGCCATTCTTGGTCTATAAACACAGATAGTTTTCTTTTTTCTTTTAAATACAAAATTAGTAATCTCTTTTTGACACTCAGCCCTGTATCTTAGACATCTGTCCCTGTTAAGGAATATCCTTTTAAAGGCTTCAGAAATATTTCACTGTATGGATATACCCAAATTTATTTAAACAGTCCATCCTGCCCTTAAAAAATTGTATAAACACACGGTTCTATGATTTCTTCTGCTATATTCTTTGAGTTGAAAGTCATTTAAATATCACTCTTTCCTCTCTGAAGTTCATTTTATTTTGTGTCTGTAAAATGTAGAACTTGAACTAGAACTTTAAGACATCTTCCAATTCAACAGTCTACAATTTCTAACTCTGCTCAGTGAATTTTTAGGCCTGCTTGCCAACCATCTTCCACACTGCAGGCCCGTCTCCTGCTCACCCAGGCCTTGCTTCCTTTTGCTGCCTGCGTGAGGGAGGTGGATCTATGCCCCTGACCCGTGCCCCTGGAGCAGGAGGCCCAGCACCGAGTTTAGGTGGCTGTGACCGTGGGCAGGACTGTGCTGCCCCGGGAGTAGAGCTGAGCCCACGGTTGCTGCTGGCTCTGCTGTTTGAGGTGACGTGGCCTGGAGAGAGCAGGGCCCAGGGCTCTGAGAGCACAGGGGAACTGTCGCCAGCCACTGGGGCGACAGTCCCCGAGTCCCTTTAGGATCGAGCTTTTCTCCTCTCCTGGCTTCTCATTCGTGGCTGCAAAGGGGTCGCCTGCCCTCTGGCCATAGCTTTTTGGAACTGATTCCGTCATTTTGCTTTTCTGTCTTAGAAATGATATGACCAGGTGGTACTGGAACTGGATCTTGGAGCTCGTGGTTCTGAAACTTAGCTGTGTGTTCGAATCACCTGCTTACGTTTCTAAAAGCATGTACTTGGGCCTGTTGGAGAGCTTGAGCCACTAGGTCTGAAGGACCTGCTGTATATAGTTTTTATATATTTATACACTATAAAAATATAGTGTATACATTGTTTAACTGTTCCTGAGGTGATTGTGGATCATCATCTAAGTCTGAGAACCGGTGGACTAGGGCACCAGCTTGGAACACCAACTTGAACATCCCGTCCGCTTCTAATGGTCCTCCACCTCAAGGAAGCAGGATGAATGGCCCTTCAGGAATCTGGATGTTGAGACCAGGACCTTTCCCCCTGTTAGTCTGCTCCGTGCCCAAGTTGACCTCTCCAAGCCTTGATTTTCTCCAATAGAGGACTCTTGTCCCTTCCAAAAGTCAGATTATGAACTTTTCTGTATCTGTATGAATGAAACTAACATTTACTGACTGCCCACTTAGTACCAGACACTTTGCTATAAGTGCTGTGCAAGCGGTAGTGAGTAGTTCTCCCAACTAGGAAAACAACTTGGGATAAAGAGACAGACACAGGCTTTGTGGGAGCACACCTCTGGGTCCCCTGCCGATGTGGATTTTCTTCCCTAAGCCTCAGTTTCTTTCTCTCAAAAATGAGAATAACATTACCTGTTACATAGGCTATTCTGAAGGTTAAGTTAAATAATTATTAAGTTCCTATCCTTCCCATTTTTTATCTTTGCCCCTTTAGCTGAAGACCAAAAACTACAAATGGCCTAAGGATAGAGTTGCATCTTAGGATTTCTTGAATCCTGTATGTTGCCTGGAAGGTTGATAAATCTTCATTCTGATACAAGTTAAAATACTGTTTGCTGCTAAGTCACTTCAGTCGTGTCCGACTCTGTGCAACCCCATAGATGGAAGCCCACCAGGCTTCGCCATCCCCTGGGATTCTCCAGGCAAGAACGCTGGAGTGGGTTGCCATTTCCTTCTCCAATGCATGAAAGTGAAAAGTGAGAGTGAAGTCACTCAGTCGTGTCTGACTCTTCACGAACCCATGGATTGCAGCCTACCAGGCTCCTCCGTCCATGGGATTTTTCAAGAGTACTGTTTAGCAAATGTAAATAAAAGGCAGCAGAGTGGTCAAAGATGCAAAGGGCCCAATTCCAAAGGCTTCTCCATATCAACAGGCAACTCTCAGATAATAGCAGAGGATCCAAGTGTGTGTGTCCTCAGTCACGCCCGACTCTTTGTGACCCCGCGGACTGTAACCCGCCAAGCTGCCCTGTCCGTGAACTTTTCCAGGTAAAAGTACTGGAATGGGTTGCCATGTCCTACTCCAGGGAATCCGCCCAAGGATCCAACTTGCATCTCTCGCATCTCCTATATTGGCAGGAGGGTTCTTTACCACTGTACCTGGGAAGCCCGAGAGTCCAAGAGTTCAACTCAGTTCTAACACTGTCTACCCAGAGACAGAATCAAATTACAAAGCTAAAAGGCTCAGTCCAACAAGACCTCCTCACGTTTGAAGCACCTGTAACAAGCCTCGGTTGTTAGTCTGTGCTTCTGACCAACTGGCTGTCAACTAGAGGTTCCTGCATCCCCTCTTTAGGTTTAATTAGAATGACTCACAGAACTCACTAGATGACCAATCTATTATAAAAGGATTAGAGGAAGCAAATCAATAGCCAGACGAAGAGATACATAGGGCACTGTTTATTTTTCAGTTTCTTAATCTGTGGACTAACATTTTAAAAATAATTATAGTCTTTCCAAGGCTTTAGCAAAAGCAAAAATAAACAAGTGGGACCTAATCAAACTTATAAGCTTTTGCACAGCAAAGGAAAACATAACCAAAATGAAAAGATAGCCTACAGAATAGGAGAAAAGATTTGCAAACAACGTGACTGATAAGGAATTAATTTCCAAAATATACAAACAGCCCATAAAACTCAGTAACAAAAAACCCAAATAACCCAATCAAAAAATTGGCAGAAGACCTAAACAGACATTTCTCCAAAAAAGACATACAGTTGGCCAAAAGGCACATGAAAGGATGCTCAACATGCTAATATTAGAGAAATGCAAATCAAAACTACAATGAGGTACCAGCTCACTCTGGTCAGAAAGGCCATCATTAAAAAGTCTAGAGGGCTTCCCTGGCAGTCCAGTAGTTAGGAATCTGTTTGCTATGCAAGGGACACTGGTCTGATTCCTAGTCCGGGAAGATCCCACATACCGCAGAGCAGCTAAGCCCACACGCCACAACTACTGAGCCTGCGCTCTAGATCCCGTGAGCTGCAGCGGCTGAGCCCATGCACTGCAACTGCTGAGGCCTAGAGCCTGCTCTGCAGCAAGAGAAGCCGCTGCAGTGAGAAGCCTGTGCGCCACAATAAAGAGTAGACCCTGCTGGCGGCAGCGAGAGAAGGCCCGGGTGAAGCAAGGAAGACCCACCACAGCCCAAATAAATAAGTAAATCAGCGTACAAATCTGATAAAAGAAAAAGTCCTACCGTGTTGTTGGGAATGGAAATTGGTGCAGCCACTGTCTAAAACAGTACGGAGATTCCTTAAAAAACTAAAAATAGAGTTGCCATGTGATCCAGTAACCCCACTTTTAGGCATTTATCTAGATAAAACCCTAACTGGAAAAGATATTTGTCCAATATTTTTAGCAGCATTATTTACAATAGCCAGGACGTGGAAGCAGCCTAAATGTCCATCAACAGATGAATGGATAAAGAAGACGTGCTCCATATATGCAATAGAATATTGCTCAGTCAGAAAAGAATGAAACGATGCTCTCTGCAGCAACATAGACGGACTTAGAGATGATCATGCGAAGTGGCGTCAGACAGAGAAAGACAGACGCCATACGCTAACACTCCGTGTGGGATTTAAGATGCAGCACAAATGAACTTAGGCTCACAGAGGACAGACTGTGGTTGCCGAGGGTGGGGGTGGGGCTAGGGGGGATTAGTTTAAATTAGCAATTTGGGATTAGCAAATACAAACGGTTATATGTAAAATACATAAACAGCAAGGTCCTACTGTATCACACAAGGGACTATCTTCAATATCTTATAATAAACTACGTATATAATGGGGCTTCCCTCATAGCTCAGTTGGTAAAGAAACCACCTGCAGTGCAGAAGACCCAGGTTCAATTTCTGGGTCAGGAAGATCTCCTGGAGGAGGGATAGGCTACCCACTCCAGTATTCTTGGGCTTCCCTCGTGGCTCAGCTGGTAAAGAATCTGCCCACAATGCGGGAGACCTGGGTTCAGTCCCTGGTTTGGGAAGATACCCTGGAGAAGGGAAAGGCTACCCGCTCCAGTATTCTGGCTAGAGAATTCTGTGGACTGTATAGTCCATGGGGTTACAAAGAGTCGGACATGACTATCAATCTGTCAATATAATATCTATCATATCTATCAATGTAATAGAAAAAGACACACACACACACACACATATATAACTGAGTCACTTTGCTGTACACCAGAAAGTAACACAACATTGTAAATCAACTATGCTGCTGCTGCTGCTAAGTCGCTTCAGTCGTGTCCGACTCTGTGCGACCCCAGAGACGGCAGCCCACCAGGCTCCCCCATCCCTGGGCTTCTCCAGGCAAGAACACTGGAGTGGGTTGCCATTTCCTTACTTCAGTAAAAAAAAGTAATAATGACATAGAATGGAACTAAAAATATCAGTGGTTTTGTAAATGTTGTTGCCCCTTTGTCCAGGGTAAGATGTATAAGAAACAAATTTTTATGATACTTAGTAATTGTTAAAAATCCGCTTAAATGTAAATAGATAAACCATGCGTGCTTGTGCTACATCGCTTCGGTCCTGTCTGACTTGCAACCCTATGGACTGTAGCCGGTCAGGGTGCTCTGTCTGTGGGATCCTGCAGGCAAGAATACTGGAGTGGGCTGCCATGCCTTCCCCCAGGGGATCTTCCCCAGATACACTATATTCTATGCCAAATAAAGCACAGCAGGAATAAAAAACCTTCCATGTGATGGATGTACATTTGCTAGCGCTTTGGTTCACACGCTTGCCTACTTTTTCCTTTGACTTCTATCACATCCGCTGGTTTCTACCTGAGGAAAGCTAAAACACAGACACAGTTGACATGTGACAAGCCATTATTTTATAATTAGCTCTCTTCAGTTTATTTTGTGATTCTGTATTTACTCTTGATGTTCAAAACACATTCGCGTCATCGCCCTCTCCTCGCCTTTTCCTCACGTCATTAGCAGTCATTTCGGTCAGCTATAATTTTTCCGCACTTGGTCATTTTCTTAAAACACACGTGTAGGCAGGCACACATACACCCATGGCTGCTTCTGGTTAATGCAGATTCTTTTTTAGGGGATGATTCAGCATGATTCATCAGACTGTTTCTTTGGCAAACCGCTGTTACCAAGTAGTCAATGTATTTTCAGTAGTTAACTCATTGCATAAGCTAAGCAAGATTCATATTTCTTCTAGTTTACTGATGCAGTCCAGCTCAGTTACGATAAGTATCCAGACATGTCAGGATAGGATAAAATATTATGGAACTGGGTCTTAGAATGAAGGGATTTTTAGGACTAGAAGAAATTCCTGATTGAGAAGTAAAAGAAGGTTATTCTAAATTTAGTTCTATTTATTTACAGAATGAATTTTGTTAAGAAGTAGTTGATAACTAAGAAAGTCCTAGTGTTAACTGATAAGGGGAGGAAAGTTCACCGCCTGAGGATCACGTGTCAATAGTCAGAACCAATGTTAGTTTTCACGAAGTATGTTAGTTTTGTTACGAAGTATGTTATGAACTCTGGAAAGCGTTCTGGAGCTATGTTTCCCAAGATATTGTTTATTGAAATGCCTACTCACTCATGATGTACTTCAGCTACAGCGCAAAGAACTGGAGTGCATGGGTGAAGCCTTGATATGTCCCTAGCAGCAGGACCCCACTTGGAAATGGGGGTCGCTCTAGTTTCCACTCATTAGTGCTGTCTCCTGGAGAAGGGAGTGGCACCCCACTCCAGCCTTCTTGCCTGGAGAATCCCAGAGATGGCGGAGCCTGGTGGGCTGCCGTCTACGGGGTCACGAACAGTCGGACACAACTGAGCGACTCCACTTCCACTTTTCACTTTCATGCATTGGAGAAGGAAGTGGCAGCCCACTCCAGCCTTCTTGCCTGGAGGATCCCAGGGACGGGGCAGCCTGGTGGGCTGCCGTCTATGGGGTCGCACAGAGTTGGACACGACTGAAGCGACTTAGCAGCAGCAGTGCTATTTCCTGGAGCGGTGGTGGAGGCTCAGGCAAGGTGGGGACTCATGGGACAACGGTGCTGGCATCTCTGGTGACCAGAGGACTGGTAACGAGTAGTTATACTAGCTCGTCTTGATATTTCTACTTTGCCGTCTGTTTTCATGTTGAATTCACGCATCTACTGTCATGGTACATATATTGCCGGAGTTTTTCAGTTGGTATTGAAGGGCGGCATGAAAGTATAATGATCGAAATTGTCTCATTGAGATCTTACTGCATAATACACTTGCTTTTGTATTGCCTTTCAGAATGAAAGCCATAGAAAGCCCCAACAAAGAAGACGATACCCAGTGGCTGACCTACTGGGTAGTATATGGTGTGTTCAGCATTGTCGAATTCTTCTCTGACCTCTTCCTGTCCTGGTTCCCCTTCTACTACATGTTGAAGGTACGTTGGCTCTTCCTGAACTGCCGTTGTTTTCTTTCATCTGTGTTTTAATTTTGCTCCCTACGACTAAAATAAACTCGATCTCAGGACCTGTATACAAGGAATAGGAACAGATGCTTGAATGTTAGACATCTCTGGCTCTGCCTCAGATTATGTAAACAGGAAGAAAGAACTCAATATAGCTAACTATTTTGTGTATCACCTTGGAAATAGCCAAAGCAATTATATCTGTGACATGTGTTTGATAATAGTAAAAGATGGAAATACTGTGAACCAGCACAAGCATTGCTCTTTGCCAAAATCCTATCTTCATGCACTGTTGTCTGTGTTTGATGCATAAACATTGCAAGTTTTATCAGTCCATCAATTATTCACAGTTGTGTGCTGGAGTCTTTATATCTGGACAAAAAGTACTGATTTCTTATATAGGTTTGGAAAAAGAAGGTGTGAGATCAGCTGAGGAAGTCATTTTAATAACTCTGACAGGTCCATTAGTCTGGCATCAGCCCTGCCGCACCTTGTGTTTGGCAGAGGACTTACTTTAGTTATAACTATGTGAGGAAAAGCAGTAGGAAGTTGAACTTTTTCCTAACGGGACTGTATCAACTCTGGACTTGCATCAGAGGCAAATGACAATGAAGAAGTTCACACCTTTTAATAAGTGGTTGGTTCTTTCTCTCTAAATGGCGATTCCTCGAATGTCTTCTGTGGAAGAGGCCCTGCTTCGCATGAGCGTCATAGGATGCAAATAGTGCCTCGGGCTCACTGAGCTAGACTGCCCCAGCTGCAGGGGGTATAAGCCCCGCTCTTATGAATTATGGGTTCTCTTCATACTCTTTAAGTATTTGTTTTCGTAAGAGTTACAAGTGAAAAAAAGTTTAAAGACTCAAGTAAGAGTACACGTGAAGTTACACAAAAATAGTTTGAGTTACATATGGAACAGTTTAAAGACGCGACTAATTCTCTAGGAGTTTTGAAGATCTGCATTCCTGCACCCTGTATTGCCTCTCTTAAAAGTTATTTTAGTTTCCCTCAAACCTAATTGTTTCCTATGTATATTTAGACCTGTTTTGAGTGTCCTTGTTATTTTAACTTGTCCTAAATGTCTACATTTCTGTTTACTTTCTTTTTAGACTTTTTTTTTCCTTCCTACAATTTTTTCTTTCATATATATTTTTAATTAATTTTTTATTGAAGGATAATTGCTTTACAGAATATTGCTGTTTTCTGTCAAACCTCAAAATTAATCAGACCTAGGTATACATATGGAGAAGGCAATGACAACCCACTCCAGTACTCTTGCCTGAAAAATCCCGTGGACGGAGGAGCCAGGTAGGCTGCAGTCCATGGGGTCGCTAAGAGTTGGACACGACTGAGCAACTTCACTTTCACTTTTTACCTTCACGCATTGGAGAAGGAAATGGCAACCCACTCCAGTATTCTTGCCTGGAGAATCCCAGGGATGGCAGAGCCTGTGGGCTGCCGTCTATGGGATCGCACAGAGTCGGACATGACTGAAGTGACTTAGCAGCAGCAGCAGCAGCAGCAGGTATACATATATCCCCTCCCTTTAGCAACTCCCACCCCTCTAGGTTGAAACAGAGCCCCTGTTTGAGTTTCCTGAGCCATACAGCAAATTCCTGTTGGCAGTCTGTTTTACACAAGGTAATGTAAGTTTCCACGTTACTCTTTCCATACATCTCACCCTCTCCTCCCCTCTCCCCATGTCCTTAAGTCTATTCTCCATGTCTGTTTCTCCGTTGTTGCCCTGTAAATAAAATCTTCAGCACCATTTTTCTAGATTCTGTATATATGTGGTCAGTTAAGATCAGTTCAGTTGTTCGGTGTGTCCGACTTTTTGCGACCCCATGAACACAGCACATCAGGCCTCCCTGTCCGTCACCAACTCCTGGAGTCTACCCAGACTCATGTCCATTGAGTCAGTGATGCCATCAACCATCTCATCATCTGTCATCCCCTTCTCCTCTTGCTCTCAATCTTTCCCTGCATCAGGGTCTTTTCAAATGAGTCAGCTCTTTGTATCAGACAGCCAAAGGATTGGAGTTTCAGCTTCAACATCAGTCCTTCCAGTGAATATTCAGGACTGATCTCTTTAAGGATGGATGGTTGGATCTCCTTGCAGTCCAAGGGACTCTAAAGAGTCTCCTCCAACACCACAGTTCAAAAGCATCAATTCTTCAGCGTTTAGCCTTATTTGTAGTCCAACTCTCACATCTGTACACGATCACTGGAAAAACCATAGTCTTGAGTAGATGGACCTTTGGTGACAAAGTGATGTCTTTGCTTTTTAATATGGTGTCTAGGTTGGTCATGATTTCCCTGGTGGCTCAGACGGTAAAGTGTGTGTCTACAATGTGGAAGACCCGGGTTTGATCCCTGGGTTGGGAAGATACTCTGGAGAAGGAAATGGCAACCCACTCCAGTACTTTTGCCTGGAAAATCCCATGGATGGAGGAGGTTGGTCATAGCTTTTCTTCCAAGAAGTAAGCGTCTTTTAATTTCATGGCTGCAGTCACCATTTGCAGTGATTTTGGAGCCCCCCAAAAATAAAGTCTGCCACCATTTCCACTGCTTCCCCCTCATTTGTCATGAAGTGATGGAACCGGATGCCATGATCTTAATTTTCTGAACACTGAGCTTTAAGCCAACTATTTCACTCTCCTCTTTCACTTTCATCAAGAAGCTCTTTAGTTCTTCACTTTCTGCCATAAAGGTGGTATCATCTGCATATCTGAGGTTATTGATATTTCTCCTGGCAATCTTGATTCCAGCTTGTGCTTCATCCAGCCCAGCGTTTCTCATGATGTACTCTGCATATAAGTTAAATAAGCAGGCTGACAGTATACAGCCTTGACATACTCCTTTCCCTATTTGGAACCAGTCTGTTGTTCCATGTCCAGTCGTAACTGTTGCTTCCTGACCTGCATGCAGATTTCTCAAGAGGCAGGTCAGGTGGTCTGGTATTCCCATCTCTTTCAGAATTTTCCATAGTTTATTGTGATCTACATAGTCAAAGGCTTTGGCATAGTCAATAAAGCAGAAATAGATGTTTTTCTGGAACTCTTGCTTTTTGGATGATCCAGCAGATGTTGGCAATTTGATCTCTGGTTCCTCTGCCTTTCCTAAAACCAGCTTGAATATTTGGAAGTTCACAGTTCACGTGTTGCTGAAGCCTGGCTTGGAGAATTCTGAGCATTACTTTATTAGTGTGTGAGACGAGTGCAATTGTGCAGTAGTCTGAGCATTCTTTGGCATTGCCTTTCTTAGGGATTGGAATGAAAACTGACCTTTTCCAGTCCTGTGACCACTGCTGAGTTTTCTAAATTTGCTGGCATACTGAGTGCAACACTTTCACAGCATCATCTTTTAGGATTTGAAATAGCTCAACTGGAATTCCATCTTCTCCACTAGCTTTGTTTGTAGTGATGGTTCCTAAGGCCACTTGACTTTGCATTCCAGGATGTCTGGCTGTAGGTGAGTGATCACACCATGATTATCTGGGTCATGAAGATCTTTTTTGTACAGTTCTTCTGTGTATACTTGCCACCTCTTCTTAATATCTTCTGCTTCTGTTAGGTCCATACCATTTCTGTCCTTTACTGAGCCCATCTTTGCTTGAAGTGTTCCCTTAGTATCTCTAATTTTCTTGAAGAGATCTCTAGTCTTTCCCATTCTATTCTTTTCCTCTGTTTCTTTGCACTGATCACTGAGGAAGGCTTTCTTATCTCTCCTTGCTATTCTTTGGAACTCTGCATTCACATTGGTGTATCTTTCCTTTTCTCCTTTGCTTTTCACTTCTCTTCTTTTCACAGCTATTTGTAAGGCCTCCTCAGATAGCCATTTTGCTTTTTTGCATTTCTTTTACTTGGGGATGGTCTTGCTGTCTGTCTCCTGTACAGTGTCACAAACCTCCATCCATAGTTCATCAAGCACTCTATCAGATCTAGTCCCTTAAATGTATTTCTCACTTCCACTGTATAATCATAAGGGATTTGATTTAGGTCATACAAAGCCTTTGACTGTGTGGATCACAATAAACTGTGGAAAATTCTGAAAGAGATGGGAATACCAGACCACCTGACCTGCTTCTTGAGAAACCTATATGCAGGTCAGGAAGCAACAGTTAGAACTCAACGTGGAACAACAGACTGGTTCCAAATAGGAAAAGGAGTATGTCAAGGCTGTATATTGTCACTCTGCTTATTTAACTTATATGCAGAGTACATCATGAGAAACACTGGACTGGAAGAAGCACAAGCTGGAATCAAGATTGCCGGGAGAAATATCAATAACCTCAGATATGCAGATGACACCACCCTCATGGCAGAAAGTGAAGAGGAATTAAAAAGCCTCTTGATGAAAGTGAAAGAGGAGAGTGAAAAAGTTGGCTTAAAGCTCAACATTCAGAAAGCTAAGATCATGGCATCCAGTCCCATCACTTCATTGCAAATAGATGGGGAAACAGTGGACACTTTTATTTTCAGGGGCTCCAAAATCACTGCAGATGGTGATTGCAGCCATGAAATTAAAAGACACTTACTCCTTGGAAGGAAAGTTTTGAGCAACCTAGATAGCATATTCAAAAGTGGAGACATTACTTTGCCAACAAAGGTCCGTCTAGTCAAGGCTATGGTTTTTCCAGTGGTCATGTATGGATGTTAGAGTTGGACTGTGAAGAAAGCTGAGTGCCAAAAAATTGATGCTTTTGAACTGTGGTGTTGGAGAAGACTCTTGAGAGTCCCTTGGACTGCAAGGAGATCCAACCGGTCCATCCTAAAGGAGCTCAGTCCTGGGTGTTCATTGGAAGGACTGATGCTGAAGCTGAAACTCCAATAATTTGGCCATCTCATGAAAAGAGTTGACTCACTGGGAAATACTGTGATGCTGGGAGGGAATGGGGGCAGGAGGAGAAGGGGACAACAGAGGATGAGATGGCTGAATGGCATCACTGACTCGATGGACATGAGTCTGAATGAACTCTGGGAGTTTGTGAGGGACGGGGAGGCCTGGCATGCTGCAATTCATGGGGTCACAAAGAGATGGTCATAACTGAGCAACTGAACTGAACTGAATGGTCTAGTGGTTTTCCCCACTTTCTTCAATTTAAGTCTGAGTTTGGCAATAAGGAGTTCATGATCTAAGCCACAGTCAGCTCCCAATCTTGTTTTTGCTGACTGTATAGAGCTGCTCCATCTTTGGATGCAAAGAATATAATCAGCCTAATTTTGGTGTTGGCCATCTGGTAATGTCCATGATAGAGTCTTCTCTTGTGGTTTTGGGAGAGAGTGTTTGCTATGACTAGTGTGTTCTCTTGGCAAAACTTAATTAGCCTTTGCCCTGCTTCATTCTGTACTCCAAGGCCAAATTTACCTGTTACTCCAGGTGTTTCTTGACCTCCTACTTTTGCATTCCGGTCCCCTATAATGAAAAGGACATCTTTTTTGGGGTGTTAGTTCTAAAAGGTGTTGTAGGTCTTCATAGACCCTTTCAACTTCAGCTTCTTCAGTGTTACTGGTTGGGACATAGACTTGGATTACCATGATATTGAATGATTTGCCTTGGAAACGAACAGAGATCATTTTGTCATTTTTGAGATTGCATCCAAGTACTGCATTTTGGACTCTTTTGTTGACTGTGATGGCTATTCCCATTTCTTCTAAGGGATTCTTGCCCACACTAGTAGATATAATGGTCATCTGAGTTAAATTCACCCATTCCAGTCCATTTTAGATTGCTGATTCCTAGAATGTTGATGTTCACTCTTGCCATCTCCTGTTTGACTGCTTCCAATTTGCCTTGATTCATGGACCTGACATTCCAGGTTCCCATGCAATATATGTGTTAGAATATGGTATTTATATTTCTCATTCTGACTTACTTCACTATGTATAATATGTTCTAGGTTCATCCACCTCATTAGGACTGACTCCAACGCATTCCTTTGTACGGCTGAGTAATATTCCATTGTGTTTATATACCACATCTTCTTCACCCATTCATCTGTCGAATGACATCTAGGCTGCTTCCATGTCCTACCTTTTGTAGACAGTGCTGCAGTGAACAATGGGACACATGTGTCTGTTTCAGCTTTGGTTTTCTCAGGGTATATGCCTAGGAGTGGGATTGCTGGGTCATAAGGAATCTGCATACCGTCTTCCATAGTGGCTGTATCAGTTTACATTCCCACCAACTGTGCAAGAGCATTCCCTTTTCTCCACACCCTCTCCAGCATTTATTTTTTGTAGACTTTTTGACGAGGGCCATTCTTACTGGTGTGAGGTGATATCTCGTAGTTTTGATTTACATTTCTCTAATAATGAATGATGTTGAGCATCTTTTCATGTGTTTGGTAGCCATCTGTATGTCTTCTGTGGAGAAATGTCTCTTTAGGTCTTTTTCCCACTTTTTATTGGGCTGTTTGTTTTTCTGGTATTGAGCTGTATGAGTTGCTTGTATATCCTGGAAATTAATCCTTTGTCAGTTGTTTCAGTTGCTATTATTTTCTCCCATTCTGAGGGTTGTCTTTTCACCGTGCTGATAGTTTCCTTTGCTGTGCAAAAGCTTTAAAGTTTAATCAGGTTCCACTTGTTTACTTTTGCTTTTATTTACATTACTCTATGTGGTGGGTCATCCAATTGGGGAATAAAGCAATGAAAATAAAACTAACAAATATTTTGAGAGGAAAGGAGATTAAGAAAAGAAAGAAAGAATAGATATGCCAAGTTAAATAGAAGTAGATGAAGAAGATTTATATATGTGAAAGATTAACTGCAAAGGGGAAAGAACAGTAGGAAAAGGAAACGAAGGAATAAATGTAGAAAAAATAATAATAGGTTTAAAAAATTAAAATTAAAAATAAAGGAAATAAAAGAGGAAAACTCCACAGAACTGCAAAAGGCCAAATAGAGGCAGAAGTTTATGACAACAATAAAAAATGTGACTGAGGAAATAAGAAAAGGCTCAAAAGCCTTCAGGCTTTGGATTTCTCAGTGTCAGTAAAATTGAGAACTACAACAGAGGGGGGAAAACAGGAAAAAAGAAAAAAAATCCAAGAGAATATACAGAACAAGTCAAAAACTGAAAATAATAAAGGTTTATCTTGAGTCACTGCTGTCAGAGTCCTTTCCTGCACTGGGAATCCCAGTCCACCTTACCTGCCTAGGATGCCCTCCAGCACTGTGCTGATCACTGGACCTGCTGTGGGGGCAGCTCAGATTCTCATCTGGTCCTACTCCTGTGTGTTCTTGCCTCCAATGTCCACAGCTATCAGAGTGCATTTTCTTTTGTGGGAGCTCTCAGTGGCCTTTTACATATTCCATAGACACAGAGTCTGCCTAGTTGATTGTGTGGATGTAATCTGCAGCTTGTATAGCTGGTGGGAAGGTTTTGGGTCTTCTTCCTTAGCCACACTGCCCCTGGGTTTCAATTGTGGTTTTATTTCCACCTCTGCATGTGGATCATCCACTGGGGTTTAGGTCCTGAGGCTGCCCTGGAGGACTTGGGTTTGCCCCTGTGAGGGCCAGGTATGGAGGTGGTGCAGCTGCTTGGGTTGCAGGGGTTCTGGCAGCACCAGGTACTCAGGGGGGTTGGCAGCTAGGGCATCAGGAAATACAGCGCTCTAGGAGGGTGTGGCACCCAGTATTGGCCAATACGCTCCAGTATCCCTGCCTGGAGAACCCCCTCTCTGACAGAGGAGCCTGGCAGGCCACAGTCTACAGAGTCGCAGAGTCGAACAGGACCAAAGAGACCTTGGGCGCATGAACACACACCTTCTTTTTGGCCTGTGGCAGCTCTGCCCCAGTGAGGGTTGTGTGTGAAGGTGGTGCAGCTGCTTGGCTTGGGGAACCGTGGCGGCGCCAAGTGTGCAGGGACACGGATTGCCTCCGCGGCAGGAGTTATGGCCTGATCAGAGGCTTTTCTCCAGCCTCTTGCAGCTGGTGCTCAGGGGGCCTCTTTGGCCAGAGTTTCTCTGTGGCTCCGCCCGTTCAGGCACGCACTTAGAGGGATCCCTCGCCTGGGGTCCTTTTCTGTTGTTCGGGCTCCAGGCACTCAGAGGGCTGCCCTGGGCAGAGGGTGGTCCTGCTCTGTGAAAGTGAAGTCGTTCAGTCCTGTCCGACTCTTTGCGACCCTGTGGGCTGTAGCCTACCAGGCTTCTCCATCCATGGGATTCTCCAGGCAAGAACACTGGAGTGGGTTACCATTTCCTTCTCCAGGGGATCTTCCTGACCCAGGGATCAAACCCAGGTCTCCCGCATTGGAGGCAGACGCTTTAACCTCTGAGCCACCAGGAAGCCCTGCTCTGTAGTTCGGTGCATCAGTCACTGAAAGGAGCACCCTGGGTGGGGTCCTGCTCTGTAGTTCAGTGCGTCAGGCATTGGATGGGCCAGTCTCTCGAGTACTTTCCTTGGGGGGAGAGAGGGGCTATGGTGATGGCTCCATCCTCTACGTGTGACTCAGCACTATGGCCTTGCTTCCGTGGCTGCCTGGCTTTCCTCCGCAGGCATTTCCCTCTGCAGCCTCCTCCCTCACATCCACTGGATCTGTCTCTCCACAGTCAACAGCAGCCCTCGCCCTGGGATTGCTCCACAATCCCTCAACTCCAGCTCCCAGCCGCTGTCCCTTCCAGTAGAGCTCCATTCCTCCCCGGCATATGTATGGTTGCGGCAAGGACTGTCTTGATTCTCATTCCGTTTAGGCTGCCACAGATCAGCTGTTTTGCTCTCAGCCTTAAATGTTTCTCCTCTGACTCAGACAGTTGCCTGGCTGTGGGGATTGGAGCCCTGCTTCAGTTCCCCCACCCGCTCAGGGCAGGTGCCATCCTACTAACACTCCTGTTTTCCCGCTGGTTCCTTCATCCTACTGACTTTTGCGTGGTTCTGTGGGTTCGTTTCCACTGGTCAGGCCCTCCTGTCTGCTCTCGGCTGGTGTTCTGCGTGCACTTCTGTGTCTGAAGGTGTATTTCTGATGTATCCGTGGAGAGCGAGGTACTCCACGTCCACCTACTCCTCTGCCATCTTATTCTCTCTCTCTTTTTAGATTTTTTATCTAAAAAACATAGATACAGGAAATTGGATACCAGAAACTCTCTCATTCTTTGATTTTCCTCCCTGCAACCACCACTACATTGATATTATCTTGATTTTTAATTCTGGGTAATTTGGATGTATTTTTTCTTTTCCTCTGACCTTACCTATTTTTCAAATATATTTATTTGTGTTTTCCTGCTTTCTGGGAGTTTTCTCAATCTGATCTTCCAGTTTCAATTTTGTTCCATTTGCTCTTTATGCTATACATTGTGTTTATTTCAACTATTTTATTTTTCATTCCTAGTAATTTTGCTTGGTTCTTTCCTATTTTTTTTTTTGTTCTTTCATGTCACTGTATTTCTTTTAATATAGTTAATTTAAAATTCTTAGTCAGTCACTTCTAAAATTTCTGCTGCTGATAGATCTGTAGTTGACTGTGCTTTGTTTGGAAATGGTTGTAGTTTTCAAATACCTTGTTATTTTGGCCTATAAGTTCATTTTTCTCCAGGCATATCAGCTATTCCATTGGGTGCTGGAATGGAGGTGGCCACACCCTGATTCATGCTAGTTCTGGTAAACTCAGGATGAGGGGCAGGTGGGGAGCCTGCCCACCCTAAACTAGGGTGGGGAGCCCCAGGCAGCAGAGGAGTCACAGTTAATCACCCTTCCCTCCCCAAAATAGCCCGTCAGGTGCAGGCATCACCCTTCGGCTCCCCCAGCAGCATTTGAAGCAGGTGCTCCTAGGTGGTCATTCACAGCTCTAGGGCTTGGAGCGGGGCATGAGGAGAAACTGCCCTGGCTGCTCAGTCCACAGCTGTTTTCCTCAGTCCCTCCCAAGGCAGTACTGCTAAGCCAAAACCTCTGCTTTAGAAGAAGTATAGGAGAATGTTTTCTAACTTGGAGGAATAGAAATTAGACGAAAATTTTACATAACAGTGGGCAGCATAAACAAGGGAAAAATAATGACAGACTAGGAGAAGGCAGTGGCACCCCCACTCCAGTCCTCTTGCCTGCAAAGTCCCATGGACGGAGGAGCCTGGTAGGAAGAGTCGGACATGACTGAGTGACTTCACTTTCACTTTTCACTTTCATGCATTGGAGAGGGCAATGGCACCCCACTCCAGTACTTTTGCCTGGAAAACCCCATGTACGGAGGAGCCTGGTGGGCTGCAGCCCCTGGGGTTGCTAAGAGTCAGACACGACTGAGCGACTTCACTTCAACTTTTCACTTTCATGCACTGGAGAGGGAAATGGCAACCCACTCGAGTGTTCTTGCCTGGAGAATCTCAGGGACGGGTAGCCTGGTGGGCTGCCGTCTGTGGTGTCGCACAGAGTCAGACACGACTGAAGTAACTTAGCAGCAGCAGCAGCAGCAGGAGGATGTGTTTACATTCTTACCAGATATGGAATTATATCCAGAATATATAGAAAAACTTACAGGGAAGAAAAAGAGGAAAATGAAAGAAGTCATATAGAGACATTTCACATAAGAGAAAAAAATACGTAGTCAGCAATCCGGGAAGTGTGAGTTAAAATACTCAAATAGTTTAGCTTCCTCATTAAATTGGCAGTTATTTAAAATGTCTACATTTCTGTTTACTTTCTTTTTAGACTTTTTATCTAAAGAAATGTAGATACAGGAAATTAGATACCAGAAGCTCTCTCATTCTGATAATTACAAAAAAATCCCTGAAGGGTCCATCAACAGGTAAATGGTTAAATGAATTAATAGTACATCCATACTGTTAAAAGAAATAATTCATTTATTGAGATACAGAAGTTTTGCATAATTCTTATTTATAAAACTTATAGATTATATACAGTATGAAACCATTTATGGTTTAAAAAAAGCTAGATAGTTAAAAATGTAAATGCAAATGTGAATATTCTTTTAAAAAGCAATTTTTTGTTTATTTGGCTGCAGTGGGTCTTAGGTGCAACATGTGTGATATAGTACCCTAACCAGGGATTGAACCCAGGCTCCCTGCATTGGGAGCATGGAGTCTTAGCCACTAGACCACCAAGGAAGTCCCTGCATATTCTTTTAAGTTTGAATGATGTTACCACTGAATGCCTTGTAACACAGCTGAAAAATTTTCCTTTCAAAAGAAATGGGAAAGAAATTGGTCTATCGGAAGATTTAGATTTCATAGGCTGCTGGATTTTTCATGGTTTTGTTATCCAAAGATATTTAGCATTTATAAAAATAGCTTTATAGTCTTTGATGTAGATGTCCATACTTTAAACTTCAAATACTTTTGAATCCTTTAAGACCTGTCTAACGGCAGTGATGTCACACTGCAGTCTCTAACAGCAAGAAGCCGGGTTTTTGCCTTGGGCCCCACTGCTTGCCACCAGCCGTCTGCTGTCAGTAGAACCACTACAGCAGCACCTGACCTCAGACTTCTGAAATGTGAGCAATCTGACAGCGACCTGCTCATGATCACCTCTGCTAGTGGAGGCCCCTTGAGACAGAAAGGCTCCAGAATAAAAGATAATCAGCAAGGCATTTATATTTGAAGTACATTACAGAAATTGCTGTGCAGCAAGTTTTCCTCCCTAACAGTGAAATGAATGTGCATCCATTAGTAGTGAGTGCCCAGCTGTATGATGGCATGGCATCCAGAAAGAGTGAATCCATCCCGTATGTTCCAAATAGGTGATATACTTGAGATGATTAAAAATTGATCATGCTGTCAGTAGAATGCTTTCTTTCTGTATTAGTGGTGTATTCTGAGTGGCTTCCGTGAACTGACTGAGAAAAGGTCCCTGAACTGCAGAGAAGTGTATGTGAGAGTATTCCATTTTAAGGACTCGTTGGGTCCTACCTGTGCTATTGCTACAGTCACAAGGTAATTGTTTGGGAGGATGAAGAAAAGACCTGCAGCTAAGGCCGGGTGTACTATTTTATCTTTTGCAGGGTTAATATTGTTGACCTGTTCCCCCCATTTTTCTAAAGTAGCCTGTTAGCTTGAAGGAATGTAAGAGGAACCAATGATTAGGCATCGAAGGTTGGTTGAGAAGATACTGTTCCATGTATTGAGCTAGTAAAAGTGGATCCTGCCTGTTTAGAGCTTTGATCTGAGCTCTGCCTTGGAACAGGAAGGTTTAAAAATAAATGTATTTATTTAAAAATAATTTCTCTGTTTGTGAGAGTAGTATATCTTCTTTGTTTAGCAGATATTTATTTAGAAACTCTGTGTGCCAGAATGTGTTTTAGGTCAGGAGGATTTTGGTGAATTAATCCTTGCTGTTATACTGTTTGCATCTGTGGTTGTGTGTATGTGTGCCTGTGTGTTGGGGCGTGTTTTATGTAGAAAATAAAATAGTATTTTAAGACTCCCACTGTTATCATCTTAGGGTAGTCTTCCTATTTTTTAATGTGTAAATAAATTTCTTGATACAGTGTATACACACAGAATTGTGTATGTTATTGCTTTACTCAACTATGTATGGTTGAGACCATATATATCATATATGATTCTATATCTCACTTTTTTTGATTAATACAATACTATGAGTATTTTCTCATGTTATTCAATATTCTTTGACCTAGATGTCTAATCCATTATAGATAAGAATTCATTCATTCGTCAGTTAATAGACATTGAGGACAGTTATCTTGCTATTATAACTAATGCTGCAACGAATACCTTTGCATCTCATCTTTATTCTCATTTAAATAAGTTTCTAGATTTTTCAAACAAGGTTGAATAAACTTTGGCAAGTTTAAGTCCTGATCCAGACTGTTACCTGTACTGTTTGACCCACTGACAGAGAGCATAACATTTTTCTTCTTAACTTTGTAGGAGGCAAAGAAGATAGAAAAGTCTTCCCCTTCACATGTTTGCTTTTAGCTTTTCTTTGTGCATGCTGAGCATTGCTGTTGTTGTGGCTGTGTCGCAAAGGCTTCCCAAGACTGGTTTCTGATCAAGTGATTGCAGCACACCAGAAGCCAGTGTTGAAATACATTTTTTCCAGACATTAACTCTCAGGTCTCACCAGGCTAGTGCCAAACTGTGCATGTTAAATATATCCCTACCTTGGAAGCATTTCTACAGGGAAATTGAATAGTGGCAGCATTAGAATCACAGACACAGCTCTCTGGCCTGTTGTAATTTAAGGATTTAGTATGTCAGTGCTGCTAGCACTGAGAGTTAAATTGAAAGAGCGTGGACTCTTTATCTGCACTGCGGGTAAGAGTGGGCTTGTGTTTGCTCTTGGGAACCCCATGAGCTGGCCCGATTAAAAGGATGGTCAGATATGTGTATTTCTGGGCTCTTGAGTAGGTACATAGGTTAAGAAAAGGGAGTTGTAAAAGCTGGCAGCTGAACACCACCCTTGAGAGTTGAACTGTAATTAACTTTATTTTTAATACAAGAAAGTTATTTCATTTGAGAACTGGAAAATGCTCAGGATGTAGGTAAAGAGCAGTAATGACTTTACAGTCTCATGACAATAGCTAGAGGGAACTGGGAAGAAGTAAATGAACAGTCTTGGAGTTTAGCATATAAACTGAATCACATTGGAGAGGCACAAAAATGCAGACTCTTGGCTCTGGTCCTGTCTGGTAGCCATGCTTAAATTCATCCAGAAAAGGTGAACAAGTCAGCTTTTCTGGGTTGCTTAGGGTTGTTACCTGTATAGGCAGATAACATTTCAGAGATTTTCAACAACAGTAAGAACTGTAGGACTTGGTAATATTAGCTGTATCTTGTGTACTTTCTTCAAGTATATTTTTTAATTTCTTGAGTTTCCTAAAAAATCCTGAAGAGAAAATTGACTCTTTGAGAGGTTGTTTGATTTACTTACAGTCATGAAATAGATACCAACTCTCCTCTGATTCTTTTTTTTTTTAAATATTTTGAATAGCTCTTTTACATGCCTTAGGGGTGGTGGTTTAGTTGCTAATTCATGTCCGACTCTCACGACCCTATGGGCTGTAGCCAGCCAGGCTCCTCTGTCCAGTCGATTCTCTAGGCAAGAATACTGGAGTGGGCTGCCATTTCCTTCTCCCCAACTCTCCTGATTCTTAACCTGTGAGTCCTTTCCACTTCACTTTGAGGCTATGCAGACATATGTCTACATCAATAATATATTCCTGACAATCAGATATTCTACATAGGAATACCAGCCAGGAGACTATTTTCTACAATTTTAAATAGTAAAAATTAAAATGTATCTCATGCCAATTTAAAACTTTATGCCAGTTTCCTAAATATTAATTGTTCAGTTGCACAATTGTGTCTGACTCTTTGTAACCCCATGGACTGCAGCACACCAGGCTTCCTTGTCCTTCACTATTTCCTGGAGCTTGCTCAAACTCATGTCCATTGAGTCAATGATGCCAACCAACAGTCTCATCCTCTGTCGCCCCTTCTCCTCCTAAATAATAAATACAGCAAAATGCCTGGATATAAACAACAAGTATATTGGATGTTAGATGCTAAAAGCTAATCCAAATAGTTCTTCTCTTCGAATAGTTAATCTAATTGGTAGGAAACTTGCTTTGTATGAGGTAGTACAGGGCACATCCCCTTGGCCCCACACTGTGTTCTCTTCAAAATGTTCACATAGAATTCTGATGTTCTGTCAAGAATGTAACTTTCCTGCACATCACTTTGACTAGATTGCTGTATTGACTTTTAGGTGTATGTGTGGATATACTAGCATTATCTTTATAGGCAACTGATGGAAAATATGAATGTTTGGGTATAAAAAAAGCATAGGCTCTAGGCAGCGGGCTTCCGTAGCTGCAGCCTGTGGGCCCTAGCACGTGGGCTCGGTAGTTGTGGTGCACGGGCTTAGCTACTCCGTGGCAGGTGGAATTTTCCCAGACCAGGGATCGAACCAGTGGCCCCTGCAATGGCAGGAAGATTCTTATTCTCTGCACCACCAGGGAAGTCCAAAATACATTTCTTAAATAAAACACTTTTACTTTCTTCTTTCTTTATATTCCAGTTAGAAACCGTTTGTTGTTTTTTTTTCCCATAATTGTATGTGTAAGCATCTCATGACTTTGAATTTCATTTCAGGCAGTGAAAGGAGAGTTAAGAACAAAATGATCGTTTAAAAAGGGTGCATGTTGGTCCTGAGATCTGGTTTTACCTGACTTAACACTCTAATAGGCAGCCTGCTTCTGTCTCATGGATGTTGGTAGGAGACACAGCATTCCTGGGACAGGGACAAAGCCCCTGCTAGGCTGGATGCTCCAGAGGTTTCTTATTTCCTTAAAAAACCTGCATGAAATAGATTTAAAACTTCTTTCTATTTATACTTTTTTAATAGTCAGAACAGACTTAAGCAAGTAAGTAACTTGCACAAGTTTTACCCAGCTGGTAAGTGGCAGAGCCGAGACTAGAACCAATGTCTCTGAGCTCCATTTTTTTACTTCTATGTTTTGTAGTATACAGTTCTCTTAGGTCTCAGGTTGTTGGGTGGAGAGATCTGTATATATCTTTAGATTAAGATTTTAAATTTTGTGTATTTTCCTATGTATTCTTACTGATTTCTGGTTTTTTAATATATCAGTTTCCGATAGAAATATTAAAAAGCAATTGATTGTGGATTTTGTCCATTGATCCGTTCTGACTTTCAAGTTTATACAGTTCAAAATTATTATGTATTTAGAAACTACATATATTATAAATTACATAATTATAAAAATTAAAATTATATAAGTATCAAGACAAAAAGAAAGTGAAGTCGCTCATTCATGTCCTCTTTGCAACCCCATGGACTGTAGCCTGTCAGACTCCTCCGTCCATGGCAAGAATACTGGAGTGGGTTGCCATTTCTTCCTCTGGGGGTCTTCCTGACCCAGGGATCGAACCTGGGTCTCCTGTACTGCAGTTAGACTCTATTGTTTGAGCCACCAGGGAAGCCAAAAACAAAAGTATATATAATTTACATAGCTCAAAGATACATAGGTTCAGGCCGGTTATTCTTCCTAACAAGTTGTTTTCCTTCCTTATCATTTTGTTCACTTATTTTTCCTTGTGTTGATGTACTATTGTTATATGAGCTATTTTGAAAGTTGGTATTTGTCAGATACATCTTTTTTTTTTTCATCTTATTTTCAGTGTTCTGATTAGTTTTGCCTTAGGTGTGTTTCTTGCAAGAACTATATAGCCATAGTTTGGGGTTTTCTTTTTTTTTTTTTAAATCCAGCCTGGTAACTGCTGTCTTTTCAAAACTCGCCCCCTATAATCTGTTTCTTTTGTATTTTGAATGTCACGGAAGGGCGCTCAGTATCGGTGCTCTGTGTGCGTTTTAACTCCGCTCTGTCATTAGTAGTAGCCCCTTCCCAGGTTTGCATTTCTAGAGCTCTCGTGACTCACAACTAAAAAGTGGTCCAAGTTAGCCAGGAAGTTAAGCTGCTGGACTTGGTGCGCTTTGCCTTTGTCAGTCTCAGTTTTTCCTTCTGTGCTTAGTTGTTCAGTCGTGTCCGACTCTTTGTGACCCCATGGACCATAGCCCACCAGGCTCCTCTGTCCATGGGGATTCTCCAGGCAAGAACACTGGAGTGGGCTGCCATGCTCTCCTCCAGGGCATCTTTGCAACTCAGGGATTGAACCCAAGTCTCCCCCATTGCAGGTGGATTCTTTACCAGCTGAGCCACCAGGGAAGCCCAAGAATACTGGAGTGGGTAGCCTATCCCTTCTCCAGGGGATCTTCTCAACCCAGGAATTGAAGTGGGGTCTCCTGCCTTACAGGAGAGTCTTTGCCGGCTGAGCCAGCAGGGACGCCCTGGCAGCCTTTCCTTACTAGGTCATTATTTGTCATGTTTGCTCCACCAAGTGAAGTGTGCCCAACAGCCTGCAGAAACAGCGGCGGTGCCAGTGGAGCAGGCGGCAGAGGCGGCGCTGTCCTCGGTGGGGGCGGCAGTGCGTGCGGCCCGGGGTCACCGCCCTCTGTAACCGTGCTGCTTCTCCCCCGCGCAGTGTGGCTTCCTGCTGTGGTGCATGGCTCCCAGCCCTGCCAACGGAGCAGACCTGCTCTACAAGCGCATCATCCGGCCCTTCTTCCTGAAGCACGAGTCCCAAGTAGACGATGTGGTGAACGACCTGAAGGACAAAGCCAAAGAGACGGTAGATGCCTTCGCCAAGGAAGGTATGGCCTGGGGCAGCCTGGCCCAGGGTGCGAGAGGCCGTGCGTTCTACAGGCCCAGGTAGCGGGCTTCCTCACGTCCTGTCCCGTTGGCTCTCCTCAGCCACGTGCCAAGGCTGTCCTGCGATTTCTCCACCAAGGCTTTGCCTGTTGCCTTTACTGTTCCCAGCATTCTTCTGCCATGCCACGTATAACACATCATTCAGTCAGCACATTAGGAAAAGTGACTTTCCTGTGGTGGGTGGAGATTTTAGGGGTCATCTGTATTTATATACAAGTCCAGTCTCTCGCATTCATTTCAGGTTGAACTGCTTGTGATGCTGCTGTTCAAATGGCTTGTGTGAGAGGTACAAGAGAATGCCCTCTCTCTCAGCCTTTCTCATCCATTCATTCAACAAATACTTACTTATTGAGGTGACTTAATTATGTGCCAAGCATGTTCATAGCACTGGGCGTGAACCAGGGAACCAAACAGACCAGCAGACCATACTGCATGAACCCATGAAGCTTATAGACTTGTTGAGAGAGAGAGAGAGAGAATACAATGAAAAAGCAAGTTACGTGGTGTAGTTAGCACATGATACAGAGAAAAATAGAACAGATCGAAAGATAGTGAGTGCTCAGGGGCTGAAGGGAAGGTGACAGTTTTAAAGAGTAATTTAGGAAATCCTCACAAAGGAGGCAATACTGCATCACATTTGAAGGTGTTAAGGGAAGGAACCATGGGGAAGAAAGCCCCCGTGGCAGAACGAGCATGTGCAAAAGCTGAGAGCGGGGAACGTATGACTGGAAGGGAATGGCCCAGAGGGGGAGCTGAAGGAGACCAGGCTGCAGAGCAGCTAGAATGGAACATCCCGGTTACTGGAGCAGAGGACCCAAGCGGTCAGGATACTGGAAGAATACTGAAACCAGTGATAATTCAAGTGATAGCACTGCTCAAGTGATTGTAAGTCTGGAGCTAAAATCTTAAAGAAATGAGGCAGCACAGCCCAAGGGTCAGAGAGAATTGGAAAAAAGGTGGGTGGCTGGGAAAGGTCATCTGATGCCATGAGATTCTGAACACAGCCATGAAGATCAAAGACAATGCTTCCTGGACCTCCAGACCCAGAAGTACCAGGGTCATGGAAGGAAAACGCATAGGACAGTTGAGAAGGCAGTGTCCTGGGGGGCAGGCGGGTCTCTGTAAGAGCAACAGGAAGAAGGATCCATTCAGAGAAACGGGAGGATAGAGGTCTTCCTGATGATGGGTCGGAAGTTCCAGAGGGCACAGTAAGGGTTTTAGCCCATGGACAATGGCCACAGAACTAGGGAATTAAAAAAAAAAAAAAAAAAGGGTTCTACGCTCCTAAGGAAGTGGGAGACGAGAGGTGAGCTGGCCTCTGGGGGAGGAAGACCCCCAGATAGCCCCCTGCAGCCCTGATGCCCCAGCTGGTGTGTGTTCTCCTCCTCCTCACAGACCGTGTCTTCCCCAAGCCCTGCTCCCGGACACGGCTCCAGTCTCCTTCAGCGCGTTCCTACGTTTCCTTACATCCTCCCACTCTAGGATCGCCAGTTCCTTTTGAAGAGGTTTCTTAACTGTTCTCTCTGCTCTCAACCAAACCAGCAACCTCTGGTGATGTCACTTCTGTCTAGTTCACCCACATTTCTCGGCCTTTGATTCTCTTAGATCGCAGTCCTCTAAAATCCTGTTTTACTTTGCTATGACACATTCATAAACCGAGGTATGAGAATGAAAATAAGATGGATTTTGAGGCTGACACATTTTAGACTCTGAGTTTCTGGATTCTCCAGGAAGTACATTTTTGCAAAGAGCTAGTTGAGAGCCTGCAGTATCTTTGTAAACTTTAGTCCACAATTTTAAGTGAGTGAAGGGAGAGCCGCTGTCGGGCGGCTGGTGCATAAGGAGGGCAGCCTTGCCTGGCACCTGCTCAGGGCTCCACCGAGAACGCTGCGGTCTGGACTCTCAGGAGGCCTCAAGGCTCTCAGAACCCTCCCCGAGGCCCTCAGACACATCACACGAGTTCTTAGAGCACATTCCAACCCAAGTGGTAATTAGGAAGGCCAGGGAGGACCTGGAATTTCTTGACTGTACAGAGGACACTACACACTCAAGGAACCTCTACTTCTTATGATACTCGGAGGAGGACAGGTCACAGTGGCACAGGCGACATGATCACTCTAAGGGGCTAGGTCCTCAGTAACTTTGCTGCAGTGCTCAGGAGCTGCACTTGAAGAGTTCTCAGGCCCATTTCCTGGAAACTCTGCTAGCCCTGCCCACAGACCTCCGCGTGTCCTCATCTGAGTGTGAGTCACCCACAATAGGAGCCACATCGGCACACAGCTGGGTTACAAACAGCTCTAATACAGTTTTCTCTCCTTCTAACAGCCAAGAAAGCCACCGTGAGTTTACTGGGCGAGGAGAAGAAGAGCACCTAGACCACTGATGGCTGGAGCCTCTCTGGCCTCTCTGCACCTCCTATAGGAGCTTGACACCGTATTAGGGGCTGTGGTGTATGATCGTTTTAATAATGTTGCCTTGGAAACATTTTTGATATATTAAACAGAGGAATGTGTTGTAAGGTTTTTTGCTTACTTTTACTGTTTATATACTTAGGGAGCATTTACATTTAATGCAATGGGCAGTGTCCAAGTTTTCAGAAAATATATTATGCCTCTGGGTTGGAAAAGACCTATGTTACTATCCTGTAGGAAATATAAATTTAAAATTATATATCCCACAGGCTTTGTACTTCAGTGGGCTCTCTCTGCATGCGTTTTCTCTGTACTTACCCTGTACTTACTCTGTACTTACATTTTAGGATACTCTTTAAGAGTAAATGTTTAAATGTTTTTAATGTATCTGTGCATACACACACGTAGGGAAATGTTACTGTCTGTAGGCTGCATATTGCTTATGGGGAGCACCAGCCAAAGCCTGAAGGTTCCATTGTGTTGGTGTGATCTGCTGAATAGTACTTCAGAAAATTAATACAAATGGGCAGTGTTTCAAAGGAACAGTTAAGTGATAAATGAGGCAGAAGGGAGGTTGGCCTGGTGGTTTCCTAACATTGTAGCAGCTGAATACCAGAACAGCTTTGTGAGGCAGTCAGCTAAATGATAAATGGGGAAATGTACACACATCACAGTTCCCAATTCTGTAGAACGAGTAATATTGTCTTGTAGCTTTTTAAAAACTGGCTGATAAGCTTTGTTGTGGAAACCATCCCTGGTTTCACTTTCATAGCTGAGTAACATGTTGGTTTAGTCTTGTTTCTTTTCTAGTCTTTTAAAAAACCTCTACTTTAAGGAACCTCTAGAGACTCACCCACCTCTCATTACATGTACATTCTTGTTTCTGTCATTAGCAACTACATGCTCATGGTGACACCAGGCTCTAAGAGCAATTCTCAGAGAAGTACGATATGCTGCACAGTCTAGTTGGTAGTGGGTAAGACAAACACCTTTACCTTCTTTCCCTGGACTTTAAGGTCAATCAACAGAGGCTTCCCTAGTTTACAAGTCAGAATCATTTGTAGTCCATCTACATGCTTTCATCTATATGCTTTGCTTTGATGATAAACTATGAGGTAATATGCAGTTTAAGTACACAATAAAAAGTTAAAATTAATATTACTAGCTTGATTAGCCCAATGGCTTATAGGGACCTTGACAGTTTGTCCGTACTAGAGAATCTAAGCTTTGCACTGACCGTACTGCTAGAGTCCTTCTTAGACTACACTGACTAAAGCAAAAGCATTACAAAACTAAAAACCAGGCCTGTAAAGTATTTTAAGGCAAATAAAGATGATAGTTCCCTTTTAGATAACAGTTAGGTAAAGTCATAATGATGTGTCACAATGTAAAACGAAAATATGTCAAAGGTATCAAAAATAAGGAACACGATCACCCCAATATAACAATATGGATCAGGGCCTTTTTTGCGGAGAGAGGAATGTGATGATAATAAAGCACCTTATTAAGCTTATGATAAAACATAAAATCTTTTGGAAAGCAAACAGCTACTTGTTATTGGAAGAAAGTTAAGCCTTAGGTTGAAAAGTTTCAGAAGTACCTCTGCTGCTGCTGCTGCTGCTGCTGCTGCTGCGCCGCTTCAGTCGTGTCCGACCCTGCGCGACCCCACAGACGGCAGCCCACCAGGCTCCTCCGTCCATGGGATTTTCCAGGCAAGAGTACTGGAGTGGAGTGCCATTGCCTCTGGGAGTATTTAAATCCCTTTCCCTATAAGTCAAGTATGCTTTCTTGGTGGTAAAAGAATGAAAATTAGCAACTTCTAGCATTCAGACTGTATAATCAGACTGTTAGTATACAGAATATGTAACTTTTAGTGTACAAAATATCAAGCAAGATGGTGAAGCATGAAAGTTACTATTGCTTATAACTACTCACAGGCTAATATCAATTTAGACAAAAATTTCTGAATGCAATTTTTTTTTTTTTTACTATAGGTTTCTCTTGCAGTACAGTCTGTAAGAAATTTTAGTTACTCTTTTTGGCAGTCAGCATGTACATATTAATGACAGGAGAAGCTATGAGTTGAGCAATTCTTGTCTCAGTTTAGATTTCCAAAAAACCATACTGCTGTGGCTAGAGTATTTGAAAAACTAATTGAGCCTGTATTCAGCTATAAGACAAGTATTTATTTGTACATGAATGGTATTTTGGGGATATGTGAAGGCAAAGAATTCCTACAAGACAGTTACTGCTACCCTGGGGAATCTTCTACCCACAGCCTGAAGAATATGAGCATAACCTTTAAGTAAGTTACCACCTATCCTGAAGATGTGCTATATTAAATGGAAACAGATGTAAATAAAATTTTGTTATCTCATTGAGCTTTTATAGTCCATTTTCTTTTATGGGGCTTAAAAGAAAATGTAAGAAGAATCTTAACACAGATAAATAACCCTTCAACACTGGTGTTTACTGACCATGTTTCTCACCTGGCCTGTAATTTTCCCCGTGGTGATAACTACCTGTCAGAGCAAAGACTTTCCCTAAAAACAAGCGAGGGGATATATAGCTGGTTTTTTACATATAGCTTTATAGTTTACATATAGCTGATTCATGTTGTTGTACAGCAGAAACTAACACAACATTGCAAAGCAATTATACTTCAATTAAAAAAATAAAAAATATTTAAAAGCCAGAAAAAAAAAAAACAAAAAGAGTTTCTACTAATTATTAGCAATAAATGGAGAGGAAACCTAAACTCTTCTTGACCTTTGAATAACACAGGTTTAAACTGCATGGGCTCACTTACAGATTTTTTTCAATAAATGCACACTGCAGTACTACACAATCTGCGGCTGATTGAATACCCGGATGCTACAAAGTTATCACCAAGTAGTTGCCTGAGAGGAGTCAGCTCTAATGCTGGCATAATGCATTACACACAGTCTCACAAAGCTTCTTGTTGGTGCTATTATTTCATATAAGTATATTTTTAATATAGTAAACACATATATGCCTCCAAATCACTCTATATTTTTAGACTAAGACAAGAAGAACTGGGGATTTTATTAAAAATACCTACCTTTGGAGAGTGTACTTCGGTCAGCATCCTCTCCTACATGTGCCTTTACATGTCTGTATGTCTAGAATCATGGTGTTTAATTATAGAGTAATAGATACAATTCACATCCTTAACCAAATATTAGTTCTGTATGATACAGCAGGAGAAAGTAAATATATCTGAGAATGAGTTTTTCAGGCTGCTTACTACAGTATTAGCTTATAAAATCTGTAACATATACACCTCAGAGAATTAAGAGCAATTAAGAGGTTCTTTGGTCAAATCAGAGGTTCTCAAGTGTTAATGTGCATCAGGATTTCTTTGGGGAGGGGAGGAATTGGTAAAAGATTGCTGGTTCCATTCCCGATTTAGAAGTCTGGGGTGGGGCTGAAACATTTCTATTTGGAACAAGACCCCAGGTGATGCTAGATACAGAAACCACACTTTGACAAGAAATCACTGAGTTAGGTTAATGGTGTCTTTATACTCAGTATAGAGGTGTTCAGGCCTGGCTGTACCTCACCATCATCTGAGCAGCTTTCAGAAAATACTAGTGTCTGCCTCCACTACCAGAAATTTTAAAAATCCACTATATACCCAGGTGCCAGTATTTTAAAACTCTTCCAATGTATAACCAGGATTAAGAAAGTGAAATGAAATTCATGTTTTGGCAAGAAAAATTTAAACATAAAACTTCTTTGACCTTTGGCCTCCCCTCTCCCTCTAATTTCAGCTTCCCTGATAGCTCAGCTGGTAAAGAATCCGCCTGCAATGTGGGAGACCTGGGTTTGATCCCTCGGTTGGGAAGATGCCCTGGAGAAGGGAAAGGCTACCCACTCCAGTATTCTAGCCTGGAGAATTCCATGGGCTGCATAGTCCATGGGGCTATGACTAAGCAACTTGCACTCCCCCAATTGTGCATTGTATATCTACATTACACATTGAGCAAACCTCCCCCGTCAGCAGGAATACCTGCCCACCATAACCAGCAACATTCTCTAAGCATGAAGACAACTCTTTAGAAGACAACATTCCTTTTTGAGCTGGTAAAAAGTCACATGACCCACCATGATGGTGCTCACATCTGGATTATGAAAACTCAAATACGAACATATCATTTAAAGTACTGCCCTCTGTCTCAAAAAACATATATATAAATTGTCTTGACTTTTAATGGGCAGAACAACTCTCTGAGCTTTCTGAGGTGCTCTTCCCAGGCTATAATCTTCGAATTTGGCTCAAACAAAGTCTTCCAATTTTTCTTAGGTTGACTAATTTTTTGACGACAGCTACTATTAGAGACTACTGCTAAGGTCAAGAATCCCAAGGTCTGGACAGTTTCTCTTAGCTAATTAGTTCAGCTTGTGTGTTAGTTTCCTGTTATTGCTGTAACATATTACCACACATTATTAGTGGTTTCAGTTCAGTTCAGTCGCTCAGTCATGTCTGACTCTTTGTGACCCCATGAATCGCAGCATGCCAGGCCTCCCTGTCCATCACCATCTCCTGGAGTTCACTCAGACTCACATCCATTGAGTCTGTGATGCCATCCAGCCATCTCTTCCTGGGTCGTCCCCTTCTCCTGCCCCCAATCCCTCCCAGCATCAGAGTCTTTTCCAATGAGTCAACTCTTCGCATGAGGTGTCCAAAGTACTGGAGCTTCAGCTTTAGCATCATTCCTTCCAAAGAAATCCCAGGGTTGATCTCCTTCAGAATGGACTGGTTGGATCTCCTTGCAGTCCAAGGGACCCTCAAGAGTCTTCTCCAACACCACAGTTCAAACGCATCAATTCTTCGGCGCTCAGCCTTCTTCACAGTCCAACTCTCACATCCATACATGACCACAGGAAAAACCATAGCCTTGACCAGCACAAATATATTAGCTTACAGTTCTGAAGGACAGACATCCAAAAGAGGTGGGCAAGGCTACGTTATTTCTGGAGGTACAGGAGAATCCATTTTCTTGCTGCTTTCAGCTTCCACAGTCTACCTGTATCCCCGTTTGTGGCCCCTTCTGTGGCCCCATTTGTGGCCCGTTAGTACACTGACCCCTGCTTCCCTTTTATAAGCTTGGGCCCACTTACATTGGGCCCACCTGGATAACCCAGGATACTCTCTCCAGCTCAAGATTCTTAATCTCACATGCAAAGCTTTTTGCCATGAAAGCAACATATTTACTGGGTTTTTTTTTTGCGAGGATGGATGATGGTCAGGAGAACAGCATATTCTGCCTACCCCACCTAGTCTCTCTCTTTGGGTATAGAAATTTTATTATCGTTACCCCCAATATCAAAATAACTGCAAAGAGTATCTTAATGTCGGGAGGGAACTAAAAAAAGAGGAGGATTTAATGAAGAACTACCTTATTCACAACCATGTAGACCGGAGGTTTATCCTCTGGAAAGAGTGGGGGATCCTTGGAGAGGGGGCACGGGCAGAGTTAAGGGAGGGAAGTTGCATTAAAAGCATGACTGAGTGACCAAATGCTGAGACCCATTAGCCCACCCTGCCTTCACCCACTAGGCACCCAGATCTTTATCATCCTGGGAGCTTGTAAGCCTTCTCTCTGGGGAAGCAGATCAACCTTAGAGAAAACATCTGATATGCACAAGCTTTTTGAAAGGACATTTTGACAACTGATAATTCATCAAATATTCATAAAACTAAGCAAATAAAAGAAAATTAGCTCCAAGGAAAACAAAAATAACCATAGCATACTCCAGAGTACTTCCGGAGATAAGCTAAATCTTCAAAAGGCATCTGAATTCCAGGCTGGGGCCAGTGAGTGTGCAATTTTCACAAGCTCCCCGGGGACTGCCGTACTGGTGAACCCTGATCACACTATTGAGCAACAAAGGTACTGGCATGATTCAGCTATGAATGAAACACAGAACAACGTACACTTTAAATTGTTGTTGTGCAGTCGCTAAGCTGTGTCCGACTCTCTGTGACCCCCATGGACTGCAGCACGCCAGGCTTCCCTTTCACTATCTCCCAGAGCTTGCTGAAACGTACGTCCATTGAGTCAGTGATGCCATCCAATCAACTCGTCCTCTGTCGCCATCTTCTCCTCCCACCTTCAATCTTTCCCAGCCATCAGGGTCTTTTCCAATGAGTTGCCTCTTTGCATCACATGGCCAAAGTATTGGAGTTTCAGCTTCAACATCAGTCCTTCCAATGAATATTCAGGGTTGATTTCCTTCAGGACCGACTGTGATACTGACTCCAGCACCACAGGTTAAAAGCATCAATTCTTTAGCGCTCAGCTTTCTTTATGGTCCAGCTTCCACATCCATACCTGACCACTGGAAAAACCATAGCCTTGACTAGACAGACCTTTGTTGGCAAAGTGATGTCTCTGCTTTTTAATATGCTGTCTAGGTTTGTCATAGATTTTCTTCTAAGGAGTAAGCATCTTTTGATTTCATGGCTGCAGTCACCATTTGCTATGATTTTGGAGCCCAAGAAAATAGTCTCTATTTCCATTGCTTCCCCATCTATTTGACACGAAGTGATGGGACCAGATGCCATGATCTTCACTTTCTCAATGTTGAGTTTTAAGCCAGTTTTTTTCACTTTCCTCTTTCATCTTCATCAAGAGGCTCTCTAGTTATTCTTTGCTCTCTGCCATTAGGGTGGTGTCATCTGCATACCTGAGATTATTGCTATTTCTGCCGGCACTCTTAATCCGGCTTGTTATTCATCCAGCCCACCATTTTGCATGGTATACTCTGCATGTAAGTTAAATAAGCAGGGTGACGCTATACAGCCTTGTTGTACTCCTTTCCTAATTATGAACCAGTCCATTATTCCATGTCTGGTTTTAACTGTTGCTTCTTGACCTGCATACAGGTTTCTCAGGAGTCAAGTAAGATGTGATTACAATGATGAAATACAGTGGTAGGAAGGAAGATGGGAAAGATGCATGCATGTCTTGGGAATAAAGAAAGGAAAATGAAATCCTCCTCCTCTACAGATGGAAGTTAATGCCCAATTGGAAACTACTAAAATTGGCTAGCTCTTTCAATTATGTACAAGTATAAAACTGCTAATAATAAAGTCCTTTAAAAAAGGGGCAAAGAAGGTGAACATAATTCACTGAAATGACCGTTTTTCACTTGGCTGGCAAAAAAGTAAAGACAATTATTCACTGACTGCAACATGAACAAACAGCAACACGTACAGCAATAGTTGTGAAACCTTTTCTGACAATCCTATTGCCCTCTAAAACAATTGTAGATTCTAGGCATCTTTCTGTGACAGATCTTTTACATTGATTGCCCAGTATCCACTCGCAACTGCTCACTTCCTTGTCTGTCACTCTATCAGGGCTGAGAAGGTTGTATTTCGCTTTGTGCCAGAATTCTTGACAATGAAACAAGTGAAAGTTGGCCAGGACAGGTTTTGAGAAATCCCTGCCTTTCCTTTAACACACTTACCAGGAAATTTTTGCAGAGACTAACACCTGTGGTCGGCAGTTTTTATTGTGATCGACCAAAAATTGTTATTTTTAACAGTTAAAACTCAACATTCAGAAAACTTAGATCATGACATCCGGTCCCATCACTTCATGGCAAATAGTGGAAAACAGTGGCAGACTTTATTTTTTGGGACTCCAAAGTCACTGCAGATGGTGACTGCAGCCATGAAATTAAAAGACACTTGCTCCTTGGAAGAAAAGCTATGACTGACCTAGATGGCATATTAAAAAGCAGAGACGTTACTTTGCCGACGAAAGTCCGTCTAGTTAAGGCTATAGTTTTTCCAGTAGTCATGTATGGATGTGAAAGCGGGACTATAAAGTTGAGTGCTGAAGAACTGATGCTTTTGAACTGTGGTGCTGGAGAAGACTCTTGAGAGTCCCTTGGACTGCAAGGAGATCCAACCAGTCTAAAGGACATCAGTCCTAACTATTCACTGGAAGGACTGATGCTGAAGCTGAAACTCTAATACTTTGGCCACCTGATGCGAAGAACTGACTCATTTGAAAAGACCCTGATGCTGGGTAAGATTGAAAGTGGGAGAAGGGGACGACAGAGGATGAGATTATTGGATGGCATCACTGATTCAATGGACATGAATTTGAGTAAACTCCAGAAGTTGGTGATGGACAGGGAAGCCTGGTACAGTCCATGGGATCGCAGAGTTAGACACGGAGTGACTGAACACCTGCGGCTAGCAAGTTTTACTGTGGCTGGCCAAAAATTGTTATTTCACTAACACTTTGTGGGTTATTACATTCAACAATTATACCTAACACACTTGTAAAGTCATTTTTGTGAGACACTATTCAATACACTCTTCTTTGGAAGCAAAGGAGCATTCTCCAGCACCATTTCATTTTCACTTCCCATTGCAGAATCAATCACTAAGGATTTTTGTCTTTTTGTTGGTGTGACATCATCATTTACATCATCTGAATCAGAACTATATTCTGAAGAACTATCATCTTCTGGGACACTAGTATTAATACATTATGTCGCTCAGCCAGAGAAATTGTCTACGTAAGATTCACTGAAAAATTCTTCAAAATTTTGTGGTGCTTCTTTCTTGAAAGTTTTACAGTAATAAAGGTATGTTTAGAATATACACAATGTTGCAACAAAAACCTGACACAGCAAAATGTGAATGATAATGGCAACCCTAAGTTGTCTGATGAACCCTTGATCAATCCGAAGCTCTATGAACTTCACATGGTCTGTCAAGGGGGACAGATGTGGAACTCTGATGTGTTGGGTCTGTCACCAGTCACCAGTCCTTTTGCAAGTTTGTAGCAACTAAAGGATGTTGGAAACATGCCACAGACAGTGGACCACAGAGGTAGGAGGGCGTCACTGTGCAACTGAATCAACACCTACACTAACCTTTGAGTTTCGTGTTATTTAAAAATTTAATTCCTGTTTAAGTCCCTCATTCTTTTCTGTTATACAGCCATATTCCTAAGTGATACATTTTCCCAAAGAGGGCTTTTCTGAATCATGTTTTGCACCACTGTGCTTATTTGTAAGTCTGATATACAAACTACTATACAATTATGTTCACTATAAGACATAGTAAAAACAAAAACCGCTGGAGACAAAACCTAAGCAGCAATTCTGATACTTCCCCCTACACAGCGATGGATCCTTTCATACAGCCTGGGTGTATAATCCCTTTTAGAGTTCTGAAACCCTGGCTATGTTTATTCTGTAATCACTTGGAACTGTTCGATCTCTAGCAATAAAAAAGGAATTGGGGTTTAAAGGCTATGAATTCACTCACAGGATTCACAGAAGAGCTGCACTAGGCCTCAGGAAGATGTGAATCAAATCTTAGCTCTTATCACCATCTATACTTGTGTTTCTACTCCATACATAAAATCGAGAGAACACTCCACTGGCCTGGCCTTGGTTACATCCTGTGGTCAGGGTGCAGTCCTGTGACTAAAAGCTCTTCCAGAAGCACACCGAGTCAGAGAAGGCAGTCCCCCAAGAGATGCTCAGCAGACAAAAACAAAAGGCTGGAGAAGGAGTCTCTTAAATTTTACACAAAGTCACCACTTTTAGAACAGTGCTTTGGAACAAAGTCAGAATTATCAATCTACTTTAGTTTCTTGGAAAAAAGTTTATCTCAAGGTGCTAAAGCATAGATAATTTTAGAACTCCAATCTATAAAATAAGCAAATCTAAAGCTTAAATTTCCATGTCAACAAACTAGTAATTGATGAAACAACTCAATTACAAAGACTGATTAAAAGAACATGATCCACAGACTGCCTGTTCATAGACCTGCAAAAGGATTTAACCACTTTCTGGTTTTAGGGACTCACTAAGCTTCCACTCCCCATTTTATTCTCTATCTCCTCTACTGCCATTAATCAGTTCATAAGCAAAAGCGACAAAAAGTCAAGTTTCAAATTTTATTTCACTAAAATTAAAAAGATAAACAAAAGGTGTATTTCAAATCTTATTAAACTCATTTATTTGAAACATGTTCACATAGAGAACAAACAGATATAGGATTTCAAGTAACTTATGGCAGAGCCCACTGTCCATTTAAGAATATGCTTCTTTCTTTCACAAAAACTCTGCATTAAGAGGCAAAAAAGAAAAATGTCTTTTATACTGCGTAAGAGCTGGATGCAAACTTCTGATGTATATTTATTTCATTATCAACTCTGATGTTGAAGCTGGGAGGCACAAATGTTCACAGCTCAGTTAAATGATGCAAAGAAGACGCTTCTGTTTCCCTCAGATACAAGCAAAGCCTCCATTCATGTCTCTTACAGCTGTATCACATCCTTGATTCTCAGGCCAGATCACTTCTTCTTCTTTCCTTTCCCTTTCTTACTTCCCTCTCCTTGCTGAAGACTTTGGTCACCAACTCCTGTTTTTTGTGTCCTTGTTTTCAGTTTAGGTATCATTTCTGCAGCATACAACATTACTGACTTACCTAGGAACCAGAAGTTAGGCTTAGTATATAAACTGAGAAACAAGATGCAAAAGGTCATCGTACTTGAAAATCATAAAGTTCATGAAGTCATCACGTCAAGAAAATAAGAATTTAAACAGAAGAAATTAAATAACTAGGAAGACAATGATTTGCAGAAATCGGGACCTTTCTGAGAGAAAATGTATTAAGAACAATGCTGAAATTAAATTTAAATGAACAAAACAAAAATTCAGAACATTTTATTTGAAATAAAAATTTTTACCTTGATCCTAGTAATTGACTTGAAGATCAAAGAAAATATCTAAACATAACAAGCTGGCAATAGAATCAGGCTCTTACTGTATCTTAAGCTAGGAAGCACAGGCTTCTGAGTCTTCCAACAAAAATTCAATGTCATTAAGCTGTAAAAGATTTTTTTAAGGAATAAAATGCTAGAGATAATGCAACAGTCTTCTCTGACCGTCACACCCCTGGCACCTCTCCTCACTGCCTGCTTGCCTTAGGTTAACCACTACCTTAAAACTTGGAGTTTTCTTCCAGTCCATTTCAAATATACATATATACATACACACACAGAGAAGGCAATGGCACCCCACTCCAGTACTCTTGCCTGGAAAATCCCATGGATGGGGGAGCCTGGTAGGCTGCAGTCCATTGGGTCGCTAAGAGTCGGACACGACTGAGTGACTTCACTTTCACTTTTCACTTTCATGCATTGGAAAAGGAAATGGCAACCCACTCCAGTGTTCTTGCCTGGAAAATCCCAGGGACGGGGGAGCCTGGTGGGACATGACTGAAGCGACTTAGCAGCAGCAGCAGCATATACACACATGGAGCCAAAGCAAAAACAACAGCCAGTTGTGGATGTGACTGGTGATGGAAGCAAGGCCTGATGCTGTAAACAGCAATAATGCATAGGAACCTGGAATGTTGCTGCTGCTGCTGCTGCTGCTAAGTCGCTTCAGTGATGTCTGACTCTATGCAACCCCAGAGACGGCAGCCCACCAGGCTCCACCATCCCTGGGATTCTCTAGGCAAGAACACTGGAGTGGGTTGCCATTTCCTTCTCAATGCATAGGAACCTGGAATGTTAGGTCCATGAATTAAGGCAAATTGGAAGTGGTCAAACAGGAGATGGCAAGAGTGAACATCGACATTCTAGGAATCAGAGAACTAAAATGGACTGGAATGGCTGAATTTAATTCAGATGACCATTATATCTATTACTGTGGGCAAGAATCCCTTAGAAGAAATGGAGTAGCCAACATAGTCAACAAAAGAGTCCAAAATGCAGTACCTGGATGCAATCTCAAAAACGACAGAATGATCTCTATTCGTTTCCAAGGCAAACCATTCAGTATCACTGTAATCCAAGTCTATGCCCCGAGTAACACTGAAGAAGCTGAAGCTGAACGGTTCTAGGAAGACCTACAAGACCTTTTAGAATTAACACCCAAAAAACGATGTCCTTTTCATTACAGGGGACTGGAATGCAAAAGTAGGAAGTCAAGAAACATCTGGAAGTGAAGTGAAGTGAAGTCACTCAGTCGTGCCCGACTCTTTGTGACCCCACGGACTTAGCCTACCAGGCTCCTCAGTCCATGGGATTTTCCAGGCAAGAGACATCTGGAGTAACAGGCAAATTTGGCCTTGGCGTACAGAATGAAGCAGGGCAAAGGCTAATAGAGTTCTGCCAAGAGAAAGCACTGGTCAGAGAAAACACCCTCTTCTAACAACACAAGAAAAGACTCTACTCATGGACATCGCCAGAGAGTCAACACTGAAATTAGACTGATTGTATTCTTTGTATCCAAAGATGGAGAAGCTCTATATAGTCAGCAAAAACAAGACCAGGAGGTGACTGTGGCTCAGATCCTTATTGCCAAATTCAGACTTAAATTGAAGAAAGTAGGGAAAACCACTAGACCATTCAAGTATGACCTAAATCAAATCCCTAACAGTTATACAGTGGAAGTGAGAAATGGATTTAAGGGATTTAAGGGGATCTAATAGATTTAAGGGATTTAATAGATCTGATAGACAGAGTGCCTGATGAACTATGGACAGAGGTTTGTGTTACTGTACAGGAGACAGGGATCAAGACCATCCCCAAGAAAAAGAAAGGCAAAAAAGCAGAATGGCTGTCTGAGGAGGCTTTACAAATAGCTGTGAAAAGAAGACAAGCAAAAAGCAAAGGAGAAAAGGAAAGATATATCCATTTGAATGCAGAGTTCCAAAGAAGGGCAAGGAGAGATAAGAAATCCTTCCTCAGGGATCAGTGCAAAGAAACAGAGGAAAATAATTGAATGGGCAAGACTAGAAAATTAGAGATACTAAGGGAACATTCCATGCAAAGATGGGCACAACAAAGGACAGTAATGGTATGGACCTAACAGAAGCACAAGATATTAAGAAGAGATGGCAAGAATATACAGAGTGAAGTGAAGTCGCTCAGTCGTGGCCAACTCTTTGCTATCCCATGGAATAGAGTCTATAATGCTCTTCCGTCCATGGGATTTTCCATGCAAGAGTACTGGAGTGGGTTGCCATTTCCTTCTCCAGAGGATCTTCCCAACCCAGGGTACCAAGGGAACATCTCATGCAAAGATGGGTACAACAAAGGACAGTAATGGTATGGACCCAACAGAAGCACAATATATTAAGAAGAGATGGCAAGAATACACAGAAGAACTATACAAAAAAGATCTTCACAATGCAGATAACCATGACAGTGTGATCACTCACCTAGAGCCAGATATCCTGGAATGTGAAGTCAAGTGGGCCTTAGAAAGCATCACTGCGAACAAAGCTAGTGGAGGTGATGGAATTCCAGTTGAGCTATTTCAAATCCTAAAAGATGATGCTGTGAAAGTGCTGCACTCAGTATGCCAGCAAATTTGGAAAACTCAGCAGTGGCCACAGGACTGGAAAAGGTCAGTTTTAATTTCAATCCCAAAGAAAGGCAATGCCAAAGAATGCTCAAACTACCGCACAACTGCACTCATCTCACATGCTAGTAAAGTAATGCTCAAATTCTCCAAGCCAGGCTTCAACAATATGTGAACTGTGAACTTCCAGATATTCAAGCTGGTTTTAGAAGAGTTAGAGGAAACAGAGATCAAACTGCCAACATCTGCTGGATCATCGAAAAAGCAAGAGAGTTCCGGAAAATCATCTATTTCTGCTTTAGTGACTATGCCAAAGCCTTTGACTGTGTGGATCACAATAAACTGTGGAAAATTCTCAAAGAGATGGGAATACCAGACCACCTGACCTCCCTCTTGAGAAACCTATATGCAGGTCAAGAAGCAACAGTTAGAACTGGACATGGAACACCAGACTGGTTCCAAATAGGAAAAGGAGTACGTCAAGGCTCTATATTGTCACCCTGCTTATTTAACTTATATGCAGAGTACATTATGAGAAACACTGGGCTGGAGGAAGCACAAGCTGGAATCAAGACTGCTGGGAGAAATATCAATAACCTCAGATATGCAGATGACACCACCCTTATGGCAGAAAGTAAAGAAGAACTAAAGAGCCTCTTGATGAAAGTGAAAGAGGAGAGTGAAAAAGTTGGCTTAAAGCTCAAGATTCAGAAAACAAAGATCATGGCATCAGCTCCCATCACTTCATGGCAAACATATGGAGAAACAGTGGAAACAGCGGCAGACTTTATTTTTTGGGGCTCCGAATATCACTGCTGATGGTTACTGCAGCCATGAAATTAAAAGACGTTTACTCCTTGGGAGAGAAGTTATGACCAACCTAGACAGCATATTAAAAAGCTGAGATGTTACCTTGCCAACAAAGGCCCATCTAGTCAAGGCTATGTTTTTTCAAGTAGTCATGTATGGATGTGAGAGTTGGATTATAAAGAAAGCTGAGCACCGAAGATTGATGCTTTTAACTTTTAAACTATGGTGTTGGAGAAGACTCTTGAGAGTCCCTTGGACTGCAAGGAGATCCAACTAGTTCATCCTAAAGGAAATCAGTCCTGAATATTCACTGGAAGGACTGAGGTTGAAACTGAAACTCCAAAACTTTGGCCACCTGATGCAAAGAGCTGACTCATTTGAAAAGACCTTGATGCTGGGAAAGATTGAAGCCAGGACAGAGGGGACGACAGAGGGCAAGATGGCTGGATGGCATCACCTACTCAATGGAGATAAGTTTGAGTAAACTCCGGGAGTTGGTGATGGACAGGTGCTGTGGTCCATGAGGTTGCAAACAGCATACATGACTGAGCGACTGAACTGATAACACACGCATATATGTGTGTGTGTATATATATATATATATATATATATATATATATAATCAATAACACTGTACCCACATCTATCAATAAATAGTAATATTCTGTATTTAAATTTACACCTTAGAAGCACCACACTGCATACTTCTTGCTTTTTTTCACCCAATACAGTTTTTTAGATTTATCAGTATTAGAAATTAGTAACAGACCTCAAGCATTTCTAGATGTGCAATAGCAATAATATCTGACAATTTAATAATTTCTCATTCTTAACCTGGGAATAACAATGGACTTCCATAGGTTCATAAAATGTTCATGGAACAATTTTTTTTTTTAAATGATTACTAGGTTTCATCAAATTCTCAAATGTACTAGCATAAAAGAAATTAAAAGCACTGTTTATCTCTCTCCATCAGCAGTAGTCCTTTTTCTAATTCACAGAATGCAAATTATTTTTCTGACTTGTTGAAATGTCAGTTTTAGAACATTTTTGGCAATGTAGAGGAATAACCTATCCCAAAATTCATTCATTCATTAAAAAAAGCTTACGTGATGGGAACTGTACAAGACAGAGGCTGCCATCTTCCTGTTTGAGCTGGACCCGGACTCTGCCCCTGTACTGAAGATCACGATTCCATTCTCTAGAGTACATTTTATTTTTCTTAACAGAAAGAAATAAAAACAAGATTTATGAAAGTTATCACATCAATGAAATGAGTATGGAAGTTAGTGAATGAAGAACTATATCATACCTCAAGAAATACATTAAGTCCAACTGCTGCACATACATCTTGAATCTCTGTAGCTGTAGGATTTTCAACAGCCTGAAAAGTTAATTAAAGATGAAAACAATAAATAGCTCAGCTTTAAGTGGATACTGCTACACTGTTGTATAAATCATTTCAAACACTATGAATAAAACACATACCAAGACCCTTGGTTTCCTTTAAAGAAAACCAAAGAACAAACTAGGTACAGTTGTTTCAACTGTAATTTTTAAATTCTTGGGACTCACATATTCAGACTTTTGTGTTGATTTCCCTTCCATGAGAACATAAACTTCACAAGGGTAAGGACTGCTTTATTTATCAATATATTCATCTGGCATAATGCTTGGAATATAGTAGTGTTCAATGAATATTGGTTAAACAACTATTACAGATACAACAACTTTAGAAAATTGTTTGGCAGAATCTATGGAAGTAAAATAAAATAAATGCATTCTTTATGGCCATGCAATTCCACTGCAAGGTATATACCCCCCCCCCCAAAAAAATACAAAATAGAGAACATCAAGAAGCACTATTTATAACAGCCTCAAACTAGAAACAACCCAACCATCTGTCAATAGTAAAATGGACTGTGGTACATTCACACAATGCAATACTACAGAGCAGTAGTTTTCATCAAGGTAATCTTGCACCCTGACACTTATCAGTGCTTGGAGACATTTTTGATCATCACAACTAGGGTTGGGTAGGGCACTGGCTTCCAGTGGGCAGATGCCAAGGAAGCTGCTAAGTGACCCAGACAGCGCAGGACAGCACTCACAACCTTGAACTATCTGGCTCAAAATGTCAACAGTGCTGCTGTTGGGAAACCATACGACAGAGAGATGAGATTTAACAAACTATACTCAAAAGTGCAGGTAAACCTCATAAGCTTAACATTCACTGAAGTAAGACAGACATAAAAGCACATAGTGTGTGATGCCATTTAAATAAAATTAAAAAACAAGCAATAGTAATCTATGGTATTGGAAGGCAGGACAGTGGTCATCCTTTGTTCTGACTATATGTGCAGGGGACACTGACTGGGGGGTGGCGGGGACATAAAGGAACCTTTCTGGGTGCTAGTAATGTTTTTTTTTGATTTGGATACTTGGTTAACCATGTGTACCCACTTCATGAAAATTAATCAAGAAAAACACTTAAGATTTATGTATGTTTCTGTATGTAAGCTATCAATAAAGTTAAAAGTAATTCAATCATTCTCCAAATTATCTGAGTGCCTGCTACCAGAGGCTTCTGTCAAAGTGGCTTGATGTTAGGCATTTTTCTGAATTAAGTGCTTTGGCATCTTCTCCTTTACGCTGTAGCAGCAAAGCAGACTTTATATATTTAAGCAGCAAAATGGGAGATATTAAATAACACAATGTATTGCTTTAGGCCAAGTTCCTTAAATCCATTAGATTACAAGATGTAAATCAGCCTTAAAAAACAGGATATAACATTAATTGTGAAAATAAAATGTTACAACGATCCCTTCACTTGGCTCTAGGCTCTTTCTAAACTTAAGCCACCAGGCCAACTAAGAACTTGGGTTTTTCTATCGAAACAGCACAAGGGAGAAATCATTTCTTTTAAGACTATAAACACCTACTTTAAAAAAGTGTTAATTTTAGAGTAACTTAATCCAAGTCAAAAGGATGATGATGATGATGATAAGGGGCCTAAAACTGCAAAACTCAGCACATCTGAATTTTCTGCAAGTCTTGTTTAAAATAAAAAACTCCACTACATTCTCGAGACGATATTGTACAGTGCCATAATTTTGGTTTCCTTTATTAAGGAGAAGATTGTCATAACGTTGGTTTAAAAAAAGAAAAAAATGTGCAAACCCTACAACACCCCACCCCCAAACTGTTTCAAACAAAGGCTCAAGAAGAATCACTTAAAAAGCAGCCTAGTCGTTGGCTGCTCGTTCTCCTTGGGCCTCAAACAACGCAGCAGAGTAAAAGAAGTCTTTGTGGCCTAACAGGACAACCTGCCCAGGTCCTTGTTGCAAAACATGCTTACCTTACTTATGGGGATTCGCCGCCCCTCCGCGATGGTCTTCTTGTTATTTAAATAAGCAGGATAAATACAAATGAACCTGCCACAGGAAAAGCCCAGCTGGTATCAATAGAGCAATATTTCCCCAAATTCATTCATTCTTTCACCATCATCAAGATTGCCGGTGCACCTATACAATTATTCAGTTCAGTTCACTCGCTCAGTCGTGTCCGACTCTGCGACCCCGTGGACCGCAGGACGCCAGGCTTTCCCGTCTATCACCAACTCCCAGAGCCTGCTCCAACTCACGTCCATCGAGTCGGTGATGCTCCCCTCTATTTAAAAACCGAACTTTAACTTATTACCTTAGATGAAAAAAAATCACTTGCTAGACAAAGCTTTTTTAAAAAAAGAAAAGAAAACAATACCGGAACTGTTTATTTACACACAACAGCCTGTCAAAAGCTTCTGAGGGCGGGCTCTGCTCTCACACGACAACGACAGAAAGAAAAGAGTTGTCACTTAACGACTACTTCCCGTCACCCACGGAGCTCCCAATATCCTCTGTCTCAAGTACAGGTAAAACATCGAGCTACGTAAAGTTGGAATCTAGGGTCCTGCGAACAGCGGCCTCCGGGAGGTACAGACGCCCGAGAACAGGGCCAGGGCCTAACGCCCTCTGAGGAGCCTTCCTCAGGGTTGGGGAAGGAGGCGCAGAGCCGGCGGGCTTGCCCCAAGTCGCCTCCTCTTTCCAGACTCACCTGTCCTGGTCGGCCGGGGACCGCGCCGCGGCGCAAGCCATCTTCACCCGGGTCCAGACAGCGTCCACGCCCAGAGAGCCCCCGGTCCGGGCCTACCGGTAAAAAAGCCGGCCGGAGACCTCTGAGAGGGCCCAGACCACCCCGTTTCCGGCGGAAGTCCCGCCCATCGGAAAGTGTACTCGTCTGGGCTCTCTGGTTCCTGACGTGGCGTTGAAATCCCTTCCTCTCGCGAGAGGGCACACGAACGTGACTAATTCCTTCCTTTCTGAGAGCTTGCGGAAACCAGCCTTTGGAACACTTGCGCCGTCGCTACGATTGGTTTACGCTTTCACGCCCCGCGCCCCCGCCCCCCACCTTTTTTTAAGCTACTTTCCTTTTGCGTGTGGGTGGTGCATGTTTCTCTCACCCTTAAAGTACGGCTCAACACCGCGGGTTATCTGTGAGTTCTGAGCCAGTTGTTAGAGTAGGCAAGGAAATGCCCTGTTTGTTTAATCTTTAACCGCTCCTGGGCCCTGCAGCTTGCTTTCAACTTGGCAAAAGTGGATTTTTATAGTGGTGGAACTAGCAAAATTACTGGCACTGTTTCAGTGTTCCGTGTAAATGTTAGGAATTCGACTATACACTTTCCAGAGTCTCTACCCTAAAATTAAACTCACTGGTAAAGAATCTCCTTGCACATGGCTTGGATGATTGATCCCCTGGAGTAGGAAATAGCAACCCACTGCCCTGGTCGCTTAGACAGTAAAGCATCTGCTTACAATGCAGGAGACCCGGGTTCAATCCCTGGGTCAGGAAGATCCTGTGGAGAAGGAAATGGCAACCCACTCCAATATTCTTGCCTGGAAAATCCCACGGATGGAGAAGCCCGGTAGGCTACAGTCCATGGGGGGTGCAAAGAGTCGGACACGACTGAGCGACTTCACTTTCACTTTCAGTATTCTTCAGATCTTTATCTTGGTGTGGGAGGGTAGACTGTAAGTAAAATTTTTAGTGAAACTGTTTCTCTACAAATCCTTTCAGGCATTTGAACACAAGCAGTACTGCTTTGGTACTCTGAGGGGAAGTGTTACCCTAAATCCCGAAGTGGAGGACAAGGGTTCTTCCCACTTGTGTAGGGACAGGGTGCAGCTCTTGGACACCAAGAACTGACAGGATGGCACCCAGTATGGTGCCTCTCGCTTAGGCACCACCAAGCTTCTGGCTGGTGTCTAATGGAGAGCAGTGTTTTGGTAGATCTGGTTGGTTTGTAAAGAGTAAGGTGAGAACATTCAATGAACTGAAGACTCAAGATTGAAAAGACTCAGGATTAAAAGGGCTGTGGAAAAAAAGACAGCTGGGTTTATGCTAGTAAAATCGCTTTATTTCAAAGATTAAAAACAAAACCCAAAGAACACCAGGCAGGAAATAAGTTTTCTATAGGGGAAACAGAACTCAGCCTTATATCTGAACTTTTTAGCCACAGAAAACATTAGAAGAGTTTTGAAGAAAATGAGTTGTGACTAAAGTTGTGACTCAAATTATCCTTTGTGTGAGGGCAAAAGAAAAACAATTTTAAGCAAGCAAGGATTGAGAAAGTATATTCCCAATCTAGCTTTTCTGGAAAACAAACAAACAAACAGTATATAAGGACATATTCCTGCCAAACCAAATTATATTAACATAAAGAAGAAAGTGTTTCCGCTACGCAATAAAGAGGAAACAGTGAACACTTACATGTAATGTAAGTAAATTCAAATACTTTAATAATTTATATAAAGTGATGGTGAAGATAACTGCAATCATTAAAAAGATTCTGAAAATTAAGTGAATACATTATTACTGAACAAAGATTTTATTTTTAAGAACTTAATTTCAACTGAAGTAGTGTATGTCTCTATTTCTAAAACCATTGCCTGTCGCATCACCAGGGTTTTCATAGGACCCTGGCTTCCTGCCATTTTTTCTGTTCTGTCTCTCCTCTTGTGCTCACATCTCTGCTCAAGCCCCCATTCCTGGGTACCCCCAAACCCCGAGTTCTTGCCTCTCTTAAGCACATCTATGTGATTTTCTCTAACCCTCCTCCCACTGAACTCCAGGCTTGGCTTTACAGATTCCAAACCCATCAAGGTCCTCAGCTAAAGAAAAGGACTTTTCAAGAAGCAAGAGTCACCCTTTCTGGAAGGAAGTTGTGGTTTTAAGTAGTAGTCCTCCTTTGGTTGTGTGTAGACTAAGTCATCTGTCAAACACTGGCGCCAGTTTTTGTCAATCTGTGTTTGTAATTTTGTTTCGTACACTTGATGCTTTATCATTTGATGTTCAAAGAAAGTCACAACTGTTGTTCATCTTTTCATTGTTTGATGCCTTTCATCCAGAATTATACTTTGACATAAATGTACCTATACTGCTTTCTTCGCATTTGCCTGTGTGTAGTTGCGCTTTTAGTTTTGTCCAGTCTGGGTCATTTTAGGTGTATCTTTTACTAATGGCATATAGGTAAAGGATGTTTTTTTTACTTGACTCCAACTTTACCGTATGTGCTTAATCCACTCATTATTTGTTATTCCTGTCATTTTATGCTTTTTTGTAGCTAATTCTCCCTCTCCGCTTTTCCCTATTCTTTGATACTCTGTTCAAGTGTTCTTGTATTCAGTTATTTTGACTAATGATTTGGATAGAAAGCTTTCTTTTTAACATTGCTGTTAGCACTAAATAGAAAAGTTGAACTTGTATTTTTCCAAGTTAAAAGTAAAATAGTATCTTTTGACACTGCCTACTTAAAAGAGTAGAAATTTAGCATGCTTTTATGTCTTCTTTCCCTCATTTCCCAGTTTGGGGTAGAATAATGTGGAATTTAAGCATTTCATCTTTTCAGTTCTGAGTTACATGCACATTCACATTGAGATTCATCATCAGAGTAACCACAATTACTTACACGTTTATTCAGTTCAAAGGTTTTATTGCTCAAACTGTTTCCTTAATACATTCCCATTTAATTGCTCAGGCAGCAGGAGTACTATGGTAGGAGGTATGTCATGGATTCTGGTTTCCCAATGGTGCCTGTGAAATGCCCCTTGTAGGTTTGGAGAATTCATGTCCTAGGCATCCGGCTTCCTCAGTGGAGAAACCAACCCACTGAGCTTCCCAGGCTCTACAGCCATATGACACAGCTCTGCCAAGGGTCCAGTCAGCAAGACCGCAGTCCAGAATTGAGCCGTGTGATGAGGCAAGTGCTGAGTATATGCTTAACTTATGAGGAGGGTGGTGTCAGAGGGCTCCAGAGTTGACAGGTCACAACTGGGTCTTTTTGAAGCAGCCTCACAGTATGGTTTGGCTAGTTTCTGTGGTGGTTTCCAATCCTGATTTTCTGGCCCTCATACAGCTCCTGTGAGCTTCTGATTCCTTAAATGAGTGTCTCCTCTTTTAGAGAAAGTTGTTAACAACTGTAACAAGAATCCTGAATGATACAAGTGTTTCAGATAAATTGCTAGTTTGACAGGTTTCAGAATTCTTAGGTAATATTTCCATTTGCTTCCAAATGGTAGATATATTGTCCTATTGCCTTTTTTTTTTTTTTTGGCATTCAGTATTTCAGAGAAGAAATCTGACGCCAATCTATTTTATTTCTATGTAGGCAGCCTATTCCTTTTTCCCCACAGATGATTTCAAGGAAGAAAGATTTAAAGAAAGCTTTCTTTATATTAAAAAAAAAAACACATCACTAAACTGTGTCTAGTTTCCTGTTTCAAGTTACTTCAGGAACAAAGTGGGTTTGAAAGGCACAAATGTTCTGAACACAAAGAAAAGTAGAACTAGCCCCCAGAATCAGCAAGAACTGTGGTAATGCCAGGAGCTGGCCATTCTTGTATGTCTCACACTTGCTTTCTATGCCTCCCTCTCATACCTGTTCCTTCTCTCTCTAGCAACCCATTTTCTCTTATTTTAGCCTCATGATGCCAATCAGAGCACCTTCAGTCTTAACAAGACCTTTCAGTTCTAGCACTCAATCTCCAACTGGAAATTTCGTGACTCTTCTATTTAAAATTGACCTAAACTTTTTTTTTTTTTTTAAAGACAAGCCCTACAAGCCCTACAAGTCTTTGGTAACTAGCCTCCTCTAGGTCAGGTACCCCCTCTGGTGGAAACAGCCATGGCCGGGGGAAACAATGAGCACAAGGTTCCATGATCAACTGTGAGACTGTATGTCAGGATTCCAAAAGGTTGTGTAGGTGGGACAGGTAATGTCTGCAACAATAGCTATTAACAATAGCTAATTTTTGCAACATTCACTAATGTTGCTTTATATTCAGTGGTCACCTTCACTAGCACAATGTTGAGTATTTTTAATTAAAAAAAGGAACAATCTCATAACGTCAAGAAAATAAGCAAATAGTCACAATTGTAGAGAGTTATCCTGAATATCAGACCTGTATTTAGCACCGAGAACAATATTATACACACACAAAACATAACAGGTTGAAAGAAGGATCAATGGTCTAACAAAAACCAGAATATAGTTTTATAGACCACAGAAGAGAGAAGGGCAGAAAAAAGACGTGGAGTTTGTAGGAGTCAAAGTCCATAGGTTTCAACACTATGAAGTAGTATTTGAAAGTCAGCATTAATATGAAGGAATTAGAAACTAAAATATAATTTATATACTCTATTTCAACCCTTGTGACTCTTGAGAAATTATTTTTGTTTGGTTAAGTGTGAATGATCTGACTACTCAAGTATTCTTCAGCTCTTGGCAATTTTCTTTTTGCATTTCTGGCACTCAGTTCTTTTTCTATTTAGATATAAGGAAACTGTGAAAACATGATATAGTGCAACTGGCTTCCATCTTCAGCAAGACTCATCCCTTCAGTTCATTAAACCTTGTAGGAACAATCCATACTTTATAGGGAAAAAAGTGTTTTGACTATTCTTACAATGCAGTTGGATCTTTGGGGCTTATCTTTTATTTCATTATTTCCCTCTCATTAACTTTCCTGTCAGTGCAAAGAAACTTGTCAAGTTTTTTCTCAAATACCGAATTTGCCATTGGTGGTTGTTTGTATACTAACTGGGCACATTTTTCTTTCATCTGAAGTCCATTTGCCCTCTCTTCAAAGTTCTCCTTTGCCCTGTTCTTGGTGTATCTCTTTTGATATTATTGCAAATCCAAATTAGGTATTTGTCGAAATTTTGCCTTTTTGATAACTGTTTCAAGGGGATCATGAGTCAGTCCCTCAGGTATAGAATTACCTGCTCATTCATGTCTGGTAAACTTGTGGACTATTGGGAGTTGAGATGGGCTGTATCAGATTGTAACTCAATATTCCCATCTTTTCATGCCTAAAGGAGAAGGCAGTTTGGTGTACTTTCTCAGATGCTGAGTCCAGTGGTTGAGAAGAATAGCTGGAGCTGAAGGCAGTCCCTCGAGGAGCTTTACTGCAGTCATGCATGGCAGTAACTCTGAGTGGTCCCAGACCAGCAGCATCAGCATCACCTGCTAGTTCCCAGGCCTGACTCTGAGTTAAGAAGGATGGGGATGTGCTTTAACAAACATTTTTGGTGATCTGCATGCACTCAAGTTCGAAATCCACTGCCTCGGTTCTGTCCGATGCAGTCCAAAGATAACAGGGCACTACTGCCCTACTTTTCTCAACAGGCGTTGCAACTCAACCAACCCCCAATGCTGGCTCAGTGTGCCATTTCTAACCTACAAGTGTAAACTGGGGACTATTTGGCTTGTTATCAGTTATGGGAACACTCCCTGCCTGAACTTCTAAAATTAGAACTGAGATTTTCTCCTTTACTAATTCAGAGCCATTGTCTCTAACTAGAGGGTCTCATACAGAACTTTTTCCTCAATGGTCAATGTATACTATACCTTCTCCCAGGAGGCACTACTTACTGGAATTCCTGGGTTTTCTGGGATATGGAGGGCATCCTTTTTTCATTTTCAGCACTGAGGTTATCTTTTTCTTTTTTCCTTCCTTGAGAAAGGCAATTTTATTCTAATTGACTTATATCCCATTTTTTTTCTATAAAAGTATTTGAAGTGGTTTATAAAAATTGTCATGCAGTAGTAACTTAAAAAAAAGAAAATCAGGACTACACAGGAAAGAAATATGACCTTTATAAGGCATCCTTTGAGAAAAACAGAATAGTCTTAGGACTTACAAATGATTTCACACAGATAAAACTTGACTAAAGTTTAAATGTAGGTATATTCCAAAGGTGAGCAGTAGAAAGAGTATGGGCTTTGGAGTCACATGCCTTTCTTCAAATCACAGCACTTATTTACTGGCATTTTAGTAAAGGACTTAAAAAAAAAAGTCCTTACCTGTAAATAATAAACACAGGTAAGCGGCAGATAACTAACTCTATGATATGATTTCAAAGACAGCAGGTAGATATGCTTACTCGTCACCACCTTTCCCCAGTGTCCTGCCATATCTAAATATCTTTTCCCTCCCCCAAATGCAGAGTGCATGAATTTATCATTAAAAAATAAAATTTCATTTATTCAACAAATACGTGAACATTTATCATCATCCTTACTCTCTGATTATTTAGAACAAATTCTGGAAAGATATATTAGCTTTTTAAATAAATCTTATCAGTCTATCTTCCTTCATGAAGGAGGATCCTCTCCTTGCTGTGTGAGGAAGGGGGCATTTAAACACACACCCCACAACCCTACTCATCAAAAACAAAGTTTTCGTTAACAGGCAGTGGTTTCTTAAGAGTCTCTTGAATGTCTCAGCATTTTCTGAACATGGCAAGGTGCTGATTATATTTGGCTGCTGAAATTTTGCTGTAACACAAAAGGTGATGGAAGGTGTTCATTCCAGACCCGGGAGCAACAGGAGGGACAAGACCGTGACATTCCAAGAGGGGCTTGGAAGAGACTACTTCTACCTCAGAATAATTAGTTTCTCAAGGACAGAATTCTATTAAGAAAAAAGAAATGTTCTTTGTGGGCCTATTGTGTTCAATGCCCGTATGCAAGGCAGTTCACATTGCTATTATTATATGAATTTAAAAAATCAACTCCAGTGGAGTAAGAAAAGAAAAATACCAAACAGGAAGTGCTAATCACACATTAAACTTTCAGGAACGGTTAAGTGCCAATGCATGGAATGGTTAAATGCCAACAATCAGCTTCAATTGTTTTTTATTACAGTAAGAGGAAGTTTACTCTTAAATGCATAGAATTTGAAGAAAAAATTTATATAAGCTTTTAAAAGAGGCCCTTTTTGACAATTATTAATACAAATGTGAAATAAGACCCTTCAAACAAATACCAATTTCAGTAACAGTTTACATACAGCAATAATTTATTCTGAAATGTTCATTTAGTTTCTGTTGAGACACGATTCATGTCTCAATAATAAAAGAGCAGCCATCTCACCTCAAATACCAGAATATACAACAAGTTACAGCATAGCAAAAATTCTACCTACTTTCTGATGTTCAGGTAAAATAGTTTCATTCAATGTTTTACAGTTACACAGATTTTTTTGTTTTGCGCACAGAATAGTGTAAGTTGTTACACTATAGCTATCTATATGCACATCATGTGACCACAGAACTGTTAATCATTACTTCTGAAATTGAACCGTCAGTTTCATTCATGCAGTAAAGCAAAGCAGGCTGGGTAAACTTGTTCATTGGGAACCATATTACTGTGAATTTCACAGCCACATGATTAATTATGATGTTAGATGGACTCTCAAGGACTAAAACAGAATGGTTTTTTGCATAAATACCAATTTCTCCCTGATGTAAGGTTAGTCAGTTTATTACCTAGAAATGATTGATAACAGCAATATATCATATTTTCTATCTGTAGTGTTATTTTAAGACAAGCAATAATTAAAGGATGCTGGGATGGGATGCTACTTAAATACATGAAAAACATACTGTACAAATATACTTGGCTTTACCATTTTCTTCCTAACTATCAAGAGTGCCTCCCAAAATATGACCAGTGAAGACGAAGTATACTATCAAATATGGCTTCCAGAACAAAAACCCTCTAACGTTAAAGAATCAAACCTATTTACAAAACTTTTCAGTCTTTTACAGTTTCACTTGAAACAACATTTCTACATAGCAGTTGTAATGAACACATATCACATTCTTAGTTTCATCCTTCCAGCTCATTTCACACAGATGTCACAAGGTAAGACCCGGAATGACGTTTCGGACTTTGAGTCCCACTGGGTTCCGTGCTGTCGGGTTTTGAGTCGCGTTTCTTTGTGTTGTTACTCACTGGCGTCGGGATCTGAGACGGTCGGGCGGAAGTGCCATCTGTGCTGCTTTTCCTTGGGCTTGGGTTGTAATTAAAAGGACTCACCCTGGCGGCGACAGTCCCACTTGGTGAACTGTGCTTGCTTGAGCTGCTAGAACTAAACGGGGTACGCTCAGCTATAGAACTTTCATTAGTCTCGGATGTAGGGACAGGGTTATTACTTTGTCCCGGTTTTGTCTCAGTTCCTTTTTGGTCTGGGGGATCTACCTGAATAAAGGAATTCAGGCGGTTTTCCAGACCCATGGTGCGTGTAGGGGCACTACCATTGCTCACATTTTGTTTTCCCTGATTATCTTTTGAATCTTTAGGGTTTGGGCTTCCCTTTTCTGAAACAGTGTCAATCACGGGGGGAGAATTTCCTGTTGGAGATCTTCCAGATCTAGGGTTGTTAATGGGGCAATCCTCAATTCTCACCCAAACATCCTCTGTTTTAGAAACAGCAGGTGCCATTTGATAAATCAGAGTTTTTGATTCAGCACCATTTGCAGCACCTGAAGAAGTGGTCTGAGACGTACTATTTGTGGGAGAAATTTCACTTTCTTTTATTTTTCTCCATGTTCCTTTTGTGGATACCTGGTTTTCTTTAGTTTGTTTGCTTCCTGAAATAGAGTTCACTTGTTTTTCATCCTCACTTTTTGCCTTTTCACTAGATTCTGATGAAGCAGAAAGAATTGAGGATGAACTTCCAGTTCTTCTCCAAGTGCTTACTCGAGGAAGTGATGATGAGTGTTTGCTGTGCTCACGTTTCCAGGTCCCTGACCTATTGATGGGAAGTCTGGAAGGACTTTCGGAATGAGAGCGCGCTATATCATGGCGCTTTACTGGTCTTCCATCGTTGTACTCTATGGTGGGACTGAGGTTAGGTGGGAGTTTTCGCCATCCACCAGACTGAACAGACGAATGTGTAGGTAGAGACATATCAGGAAGGGAAGGACTTAAAACTGGAGTGTGTGCCTGGGACCGTGTGGGAGAATCGGGCCTAGAAGATGGAGAAAGAGATTCAAATGAAGCAGATTCCTCCAGTTTTCTCCTTAGGGTTGGGCTTGGAGCTTCTTTGATGAAAGTTGATTGGCGTACTAATACAGGTCTCTCTGACCTATCGGATTCACTTCCACTTGACTTTGTTGAAGACATTCTGGAAAGTTCTACTTTTTTATTGGCTCCATTATTACTACTCATTTGATTTAGCCCTTTGGAGGCAGATTCACTCCTTGGGATACCACTGCCATTCTTGGATAAGCCCGTTTGTTTGGTGAGGTTCTGCTGGCTCATCTGTCTGCCAGGAGATGTGTAAGACATTTTCCCAGAACCTGAGGACTTAGTTGAAGCAGTACTAGGGGATGACGTCCTTGGTAGTTGAGATAATTTGTTAGGGGGACTTATTCCATTTCTACCAGGAGAGATTGAGTTTCGCCCTGGAGACTGCATTGGTCTACTTAATGGTTGCTGGGCGGGTCTTGAAGGAGTGGAATCTCTAGATCCTGATCTAGAAGGTCCTTTGTTTGATGCCGCTGTCTGGGATGCCTGCCTTGTAACAGGGCTTAATTCTGACTTCACTGATGGCTTGGTTCCTCTGGGAGAGGTGGTAGCCGGCTGACCTTCACTAGGGCTTTTGGAGGCTGGAGTCTTGAGGGGTGGGCCTTTTTTAGAAACTGGGCTTGTACTTGAAGAGCTATTCCGAACTCCTGGAATATGAATCATTGTCCTACCTCGAGAGATTGAAGGCATGTTTGTTGGAAGGGGTTGTTTCATTTGGCTCGAAATTTCCGAATTAGATCGAACTTTTCCAGTAATCAAACTTTTATAAACCTTTTTGCCTCCTTTTATTCCTTTATTTTCAGATTCTATTTTTTTAGTTTCCAATGTACTTTTCTCCCCAGGTTTTAGAATTCGTGGGCCTTTATTATTCATAAAGGGTTTTTCTTCTTGATCAGGTGTAAGATGAAATGGTGATCCCAGAGAGATGCCCGATTTCAGTGAAAGGATGGAATCTGAATCAGATGAAGCTTGTCGAGATAAACATGCAGCAGCAGCAGCTTGATGTAAACTACTTACTATGGAATTTGCACCTTCCTGAATAGCTTTCCAATCAAAATTTTCTGAATCTGGGGATAAACCATGTTCTGAATCTGGTCTCTGTATATCTTTCAAATCGAGTGTCAAATCTTCCGCTAATATGCCACTCATATTTCTGGGACTATGCTTTTCATTATCAGGCTTGAGCCTTGAAGGCTTTTTCTTTTTCGGCATTGCAGAACTTATACATTCCTGCAACAGGTCATCTTCAGAATCAATGCTGAGAGAACTGAGAGAACTGTTTCTTGAGAAACAAACAGGGGTGTCTTCCACGTGAAATGATTTAGGAGCATAACCTGAGGCCTGGGGTTTACCTGGTTCTCCCTGTGAGGCAGGGGGCTCTGTCTCTTTGATAGGTTCATTTTCCTTGTTGTTGTTGTTTTCTTGATCAATGTCACTAAGAGAGCTTAGAGAGGAATTTCGAGAAAAGCAAACTGGAGTATTTTCAATCGCGAAATTCTGTAATTTCTCATCTGTTGCTGCCCCTCTGTCTGGCATATCTTTGGAAGACTGGGGAAAAGTGGACTGCTTCTGCAGCACGGGTTTAGACTGACCTCTGGTTATTGGCTGCTTTGTAACAGCTGGTGTCTTACTAGCTGATTGTTGGTTTGAGGTTAGTTCTGTGTGGTTGGTCACTTTAGCTTCTGATTCTTTATTTTCCTTCCCCTTTCTTAATTCAGCCTTTTCCCTGGAAAGGTCAACATCATCATCGTCAAAATCTAGAGAACTCAAAGAGTCATTTCGTGAAAAACAGTATGGAGTGCCTTCAATGGGTGTGTAGTGATGAGGTGAATCAAAAGTAAAACTTCCTCTGACTCCGTCTTCATTATTTGGCAGTTTATCATTGAGGTCCTTGGAGTTATTTTTCAAGTGCTGTTTCTTTGAGTCTTTGTTTTCTGAGAAATTTCTTTCGGCATTTAAATTATTTTTTGAGTCTGTATTTTTTCTTACACGTGTCCTGTATTCAGTACTTTGTGGTATAGGTTTTACTGGTGAAGTCGGTTTCTTTGTCTTACCATCTAATTGGTTTTTGTTAGTTCCAGATGAAGACATAGATGCTTGTTGGACCTGGTCCATAATCTTTTTCACACGGAAAGGCTTGTGACTTTTTCCTTTGGGCATAGCAGAATTAATGCATTCTGCAAGAATATCACCTTCTTCTGTTTTATTGTCATCCAGTTCAGGTACAGTGACAGACGAGGCATTCCCTCTTTGAGCCTCATCTGTACTTCTGCCTTCGGTAGGAATGGTATCTCGTTTTTCAAATTCACTTGACTGTGCCCCTGCTCTAACCCCTTCTCCAGCAGCTAACTCATTTGGAGGGGATTCTATCGTTAGATCACTCAGAGATGTAGCTGTGGAAAAGTTTATAGGTGTTCCTTCTACACAATACACCCGTGGCATATCATCTCCTGGTGTAAAACTAACATGCTTTTGTGCCTGTAACCTGTTCTGTGATGGCAGAAGTTTGTATACAGGGAGCTGACTTGGTTTCCTTGCCACAGGTGGAGGTAATTTCGAAGTAGTCTGGGCTGGTTTTTTGGCTTTGCGTGAAGATTTTGTTGGCATGGCAGAAATTATACACTCTTCTAGTATTTCAATATCATCATCATCTGACTCATCTAAAAGATCTTTTTCAGAATCAGTGGGTTTTTCTGCCTCTTTTTCTTGGTTTTCATTTGATTCTTCAGGCTGCTCACTTTCTGTTTCATTCCCGTTGTCATTTTCCTGAACTGGAGGCATTATTCTTAGTTCCACATCTTTCTGAATAAATGGCTCATCAAGGCTCAGTGCACTCAGGCTAGACGAACAAGAAAATCCATCAGGAGTACTCTCTGTGGCAAAATGTAACAGAGTATCAGCATCTGGAAGAACCTGGACCCTTTGTACTGCAGCATTTACCGCAGCTTGCTTAGGTCCACTTTCTCTCTTTTCAGCACTAGGTGCTTTATTTTTAGGTACTTCCTGCTTCGTTTGAACTGTCTGAGGAGGAGGAGGAGGTGGAGGAGGAGGAGGGGTTTTACTTCTGCTTGGTGGCATGGTTTGTCCAGGGCTATCTGGGAGGTCACTGGGGCTTATAATGCCACTTACCATTCCACTGCAGGGTTCACTCTGAACAGAGCTGGCAATCGAGCGACTCTCAAAACTATCAAGTGAACTGACCGAAGTACATCTGCTGAACATGAGTGGGGTCTCCTGAACGTAGTGCTCTGGCGGACTTTTGGGTGTCTGAGCACCACTCTTGGAAGGAGATTTGGCCCCTGAAGAAAATTCAACAGCTTTGTGCCTGGCTGACTCTGAAGACAGACCAGAAGCCTGGAGTCTGCTGGATTTGGTTCTAATGTGCTGCGACACTGTTGGAACTTTACTCACAGAATCTTCATTTGACCTAGGTCCGCTGTTGTCCTTGATTTCGGCTATCTGCAGAGTGTTAGCGGACTCTGCTTCCTGCGTTGTCTGATCACACCCTACTTCATCTTCAGCAGATGACAAAGATGATAATGAACTGCATCTTGAAAAGCATATTGGGGTATCTTCTACACAGTAAGTCTGTATTGTTTCTTGGTTGATAGAGGGGACTTTGCAAGAGGAAGAGGTGGCTTTTGGGGTCTGCCCACTTCTGCTTTGTGCTGAGCTTGGATGCAGCTGATTCTGCCTCTTGGCATTAGATGAAGTTGTGGACGTATTCTCGCTGCTTGAAGAGATGTGTTCAGTTTTTGTGCTCTGTCCAGATGAATTCTTTGAGAATGAAAATGCTGGTTTCTGTGAAGAAGGAATGTCTGTGGTGTATTTTAAACTATAATCAATAGGCTGATCCACGTGATGTTTTTCTTCACTGTATTTTATGCTATAATTGGTTGGTCTCTCTTCTTCCTCATGCTGCCCTTCCTCAGAGTAACGTTCACTATAGTTGGTTGGTTTATCATCTTCATAGTCATCTTCTTGACACAAAGACTGGGTCACATTTTGACTAATTCCATGGTTAGAGCCTACTCGATTTGTTTCAGATCCATTGGCTGCTCTTGACCTGTATGGGGAAACACATTCCTGCTGCCCAAAGTGTGGTTGGAACTTGAGATGTTTATCATCACTGCTCTCAGGATATACAGGATAAGCTGTGCTTTGACTCCTTGATTGTCTCTGCTCATTCGGTTTTATTTCATCTTCTAGGATATGTTTGGGTCTTGCCCATCTTTCATTCTGTGAAGGGCTCTGCCTCCCAGAGTTCAACTGTTCATCAGAATATTTAAGACTATAATTAATCGGTGTATCTAGCTCTCCATCATTATCATCCATATGATTTGCACTATGTATTTTATGGGCTAGGTCAGCTGGATACTGACCATAGCTGCAAAATTTACTTTCATCATCTTCAGAATAGGATTCAATTGAAGGTTTCATCTGACCTCTTTTACCATAACCGTCACTACTGCTGACACTGTTTAAACTATCATTTGAAGATCTCTTATATTCCACTTTGGCATATGGTATTGGACATGTTCTGTTTGAGTTTTCTGACTTGGTAAAGTTGTAAGTGTTTGCATGTGTGTGGGTGGTAGAGCTTCTTCTGAGTGCATTCCTCTCATCTGTCCCACAGTGTAGTTCTGTGGTAGACCCAGAACTTCTGTCTTCCTGGGACGTATGAATAGCTGATACTTCTTCCATGACTTTGGCAATCTGGGCTGCAGTGGTAGGAATCTGCAAACCTCGCTTTGAAGAGGTTCCTGGATTTTCTGTTGCTGGGTGATAGTTGCCTAGGCTAATACCTCGTTCTCTCTCCAAACTTCGATCTTTCTCAGAACGAGAGCTATCTAAACTTCCCCTTGATGAAGAAGAGCTGGGCAATATTGTGGTATTTAAGTATGGTGATAGGACAGTCATGTTTCCAGTATTAAAATTGTCTGACCTGTTATCATCATGTCGATTGGTGTCAAAAACATAGTCACCATAGAGATTTTGCTTGTGTCTCTGCTTACTACGATGAGATGCTTTGGGACTTAAATTGTCAATATTGTCAAAAGTTTCTGATAAATGCTGAGCATCTAATTCTGCTTCCAGGGCCTTTTGTTTCCTGACATGAAGAGAAGGCAGACTTGAACCAGGAGACATGATATTGGCATCTTTATACTTTGCAGGTCTATTTGCCATGAGATTCCTTAAAGCTGCAGCACTTCCCATAGCAATCATCTTGTGCTTTGAATGAATGAGGTTCTTGAGCATGCTGACCGCTCCCATGTCCCACAATGCTTCCTGGTCTTTAGGGTTTCTTGCTGAGAGATTCCACAAGGTTCCGCATGCATTACTGACTATTGTCAAACTGTGAGATTTCAAGTGTTGTAATAAGGTCTGTAAGCAATTATTCTCTCTTAGGATTTGCCTGAAATAAAAACAAGATATTACAAAAGTAAGGTAAAAATCTGTTTGCAGTGACAAATAAAATGAAAGAGAACAAATTTAAATCTAAAGATAACTGCTAAAACTTGTAACAACAGGCATAATAAAACTACACCGAATTATATTATCAATTTCAAGCACTGCCCATCTCCTTTTTAGTTCATTTAATGTTTATTGTTTTATAGTACTCATCTGTCAGACTAAAAGGTAAAAATGTTCAGTTTCATCAATTCTGCATTTCCTATTCTGACCTAACAGCTTTAAAAATTTTTCTTGAGCAAATATATATTTACTTTACATAGTGACAGAGTTTCTCAGTTTACTGAGTATAAATATATTATGAAAGCTGAACAGGGACTCTGTGGTAATTTAACATCTGGGTGGGTTCCACAACGTTGATAACAGAGACATCTCAGAAGAGGTACAGAAAAGAATCAATTAACAGATCTTTACAAAGTCAGAGAACACACTGTAAGCTCAGGTCAGCAAAATGACTTTTAGATAATCTCTCTCTGGTTTGAATTTGTAATACTGATATTCCCCCTTTTAAGTGGTCTTGGGAAAATTGTGTGTGTAGTTTTTCTAAAAAGTTTTAAAAACATTTAAAAGTAACTATAAAAACAAGAGTTGAGAGTCAGCATAATGAATGTTAGGATCTGAAGAGCTGTGGCTTGTTTAATGCATGGTAAAATGAAGTTTAATGAGAGCATAGTCAGCTCTAGTGGGCTTTAAAACTGATAGGCAAAAAGGTACAATAAGCTTTAGCAATGGCAGTTCTCTCAGCAGTCCAGCAGACACCTGAGTGCTTATTGAGTTTAAGAGTTCTTCCATGAGAAGATGAAAGGGCTGTGAGGCTTGTAGTTTGTGCATCAAAAACTTACAGAAAAGATGTTTACATTCTTACAAAAGCCTTTTACTACAAGTACCCCAGTCTTTTTTTTTTTTAAATGAGAGAGGAACAATACAGGATGAAATAAATAATACACTGTGAAAGATACTATATTTTTGTTGAGATAATGCAAAGCTCAAGTTCTGAAAATGTATGCCTTGTATCTGAGGTGCTCTGTTAGGTTTTACAGTTCTAATAAATGGGATGAATGGCTGTTGGCTGAGAAACATTTTGATCACTGATATTATGGCTCCACTAGAAAAATGTGAATCATTGTACTTTCTGGATCATAACCACAGGTTTTTTTTTTATCACCTCATATTCCCTTAATCCATACTACATACAGGAAAGGATTTTGTTCTCTGTAATATTTATGGCTTTCATTTTTTATTCTACACATGGGTTATATCTCTCAAGTATCACTGGTTTATTTTTAGACATCTTTGTGATACTATGAACTTTTATTAGCATAAATGTTAATGAATACATCAGGTATTAATAGTTAATAGTTTCACTGTCATAAATGTAATTTGGCTCAGAACTTGCATACTTGCTCAGTTAAGTCTTTCTGAAGATATGAATCTTACCACTTCATTTAAAAGTAACATAAAACTCTGTACTTACCTGTGGTCCTCATTTGTAGCTATCAAGCTGGATACGTTCCGTAAGATGCCACCTCCACTTTCAATGATGGCTAAAGTGTTGGTCTGGCTGCGATAAGTGAGAGTGCCAACCAGAAACGCAAGTGCGCCGTCTACAGCACATATGTCGGCTTTATTCTCAGTGCAGTGTGCCGACAGGTTCCATAAGGCACTCAAAACACTCTTGAGGGTTGACTCCTAGCAAGAGACAATATATGTCGTCTAGTTAAGGGCTGTAACTGTAACTCTTAGAACATCTATACTTACTTCTATAGAGAAAGCGCTCTCTTTTTTTAAAAATATCCCCTGGCTGCCCATCCTTTACTGGTAAAGCATTAGGAACTCCTCACTTAAAAAAACTTATATAAAATACCAAACAGAACTTAAGACAGTGATATCCCCATGAAACAAGCAGAACACAACATTAAAACAATGACCATCACATTCATCTAAGCAATGAACGTGAAATGTTTAGATGGTGCACACTTATCTCACAGAAGCTTATATTAGAAAATGAAACAACTGATGTGCGTTCAGAAAAGACAATATTTTCAGGATAATATAAACTAGAAAAGACCCCCTGTACGCTGATTTGAAAAGATATCCAGACCTATCATTAAATGAAAAGAGCAAGTTGCAGACAAGTATGTACAATATTCTGTTTGTATAAAATACACATCCATATTTATGTGTGGTTTATGCAAAAGTAACAATTTATTAAAATGGAAGCATACCGGAAATACTCCAATTTCTTAAAATCCTCAAAGAAACAAAATCATTATAAAAATGACAACTCCCTGATGTGCAGTATCATAGTAAGCTGTCAAATCACAACTGCCAGAGGAAACACTTTGAGTGTACAATTAAGAATGTTGGTTAAAACTTGTCATGCTCCTGACGACAGTCTTCTTACTAAAAATCGATCAGGGGACAAACGAACATTCATTAGAAATCTACTCTGTGCCTATCACAGTTACAGGTACTTTAGGGGATACAAACAGAGCAACTGACACTTGCTCTGAAGGTGCTGTTTACTTTGGGGAAAAAAGACAGTAACACTATACTTAAAACCAAGGGCTCTAATGAAAAGATTACTGCCATGGGAACTTAAGTCAAATAAATGAAATAATTTTTGGAGGAGAGAGCCTCTGCAGATAAAAAGACATGTACATTCAGAGGAGGCAGGGGAGGTAGACAGAGTAAAGGCATGGAAGTGGGAATAAGCAAGGGAGCACTAAATAACAGAAAGAAGACACAGAAGTCAAAGTCCACGCTGGGACATTGCAGGAAGTAAGGTCAGACAGGGAAAAGAGGGCCCTGAATGTCATGGCAAACATTTTGGGCTCAACCCAATCAAGAGCCATTGTATTCTCTTCTTCAGGATATTGAATGAATAAAATAGATACTATTCACCATGAGGCAGAGAAGAAATGATTTCATCACTGAAGATGTGAAAAGGACAATAGCTCAATTTTAATTATAATGTGACTGAGGAAATGGGACAAAGTATCTCGCGATCAGAAAAAATGGGAAGAGTTTAGAGGAGTGAGCTAAACTTATAACTGACCTAGAGATGAGAGCTGAAGGTAGGAAAACAGAAGTTGCTCTCTTTGGGACTACATGTAGGGGGCCAAGGGTTTTGTTTCAAAGCTTAATAGTTAGAGGAGACAAGATGAAATGATTGGATGTTGGAAGTATAGGTGGTAAAAACAAAGGGAGGAGATTCAGTAAGGTATGTGATCAAAGGTATCAAATACAGGTATAGGTAGAAAAGTGATATCCTAGTTAAGCTATAAATCTAGATTTTTTGTTAGGAGCAAATTTAGAAAGAACTGGGGAAGATACGGCCAGTTAGGAAATGAAGGGAGTGACTACTTGACTACTTGTTTAGGGCTTTGGTGGTTACAGGAGATTCTCTGAAGAGGTTGGAAGAAGCAATGAAAATGAACATTTTTGTTTTTTATTTTCAAAATATTGGGCTTCTTAGAGATAAGTGAAACGTTAAAAAAGCCTCCTTCTCTATAAGCAGTAGAGAAAGTACAGCGGACAAGAGTAAGGGACGAACAGTTCTGAGTAGCAGCAATGCCCAGAGCGCAGGGTGCAGGTGAAGGAAAGACTGCTGTGTAGAAGAGGAAGGGCCAGTGAATGAGGTGAAAAGGGAGCAGTACATGGGGAATGTGCAAGGCAGTTTTGGTCCTTGTGGTTCTGAGGAGTGAATGAAGTTGAGAATGAAGAGGTGACAAGTTAAAAAGAGAAAGAATGTTCATATTGGCTGTTGCACTGAATGTAGAAAAAGATGGAGAAAATAAATTCTAATACCGTTAACCAGAGCAAGACCAAACCAGAACTGGATAGTATAGCTTTCTGATGGGCTAGTTTTTCCAAGATTGGGCTTACATTAAAAATTTTTTTTAACTAATTTATTTTAATTGGAGGCTAATTACATGACTGTAGTGGTTTCTGCCATACACTGACATGAATCAGCCATGGGTGTACATGTGTTCCCCATCCTGAACCCCCCTCTTACCTCCCTCCCCATCCCATCCCCCAGGGTCATCCCAGTGCACCAGCCCTGAGCGCCCTGCCTCATGCATCGAACCTGGACTGGCGATCTGTTTCACATATGATAATATACATGTTTCAATGCTATTCTCTCAAATCATCCCACCCTTGCCTTCTCCCACAGAGTCCAAAAGTCTGTTCTTTACATCCGTGTCTCTTTTGCTGTCTCTCATATAGAGTCATTGTTACCGTCTTTCTGAATTCCATATATATGTGTTAATATACTATATTGGTGTTTTTCTTTCTGACTTACTACACTCTGTATAATAGGCTCCAGTTTCACCCACCTCATTAGAACTGATTCAAACACATTCTTTTTAATAGCTGAGTAATATTCCATTGTGTGTATGTACCACAGCTTTCTTATCCATTCATCTGGCTATTGTAAACAGTGCTGTGATGAACACTGGGGTACACGTGTGTCTTTCAATTCTGGTTTTCCTGGTGTGGGCTTAAAAATTTATAGATGAATTTAGGGAGAAATGATCTTTAGTGATCTCTCTCTCATCTATGAGAGAGAAATGATCTACTCTTCCTTTACAAGACAGACTATGTCTTGACATTTATTAAAATCCTCTTTTACACTTTTCAGTAGGCTGTGTCTGTTAATCTAACTTTCTTGGTATGTAGCAATTGGCCTGTATGTAGATCTTTGAGGTCCCTGAGTGATAATACAATGAGCTATTCAGCAGCAATACAAGTCCTAATAATCTATACAAAAACATTAAATCTTTCTGAAAATACACAAAGTTGATTAGAAAGGAGTCTTAAAATGTACATGGCACTAATTTTTTTGTATAATTTTAGTAAGGTATTAAGGCAACCAATAAACTGTACTTTGATCCTCCTCCAATTTCCTCATGCCCCTTGTAATCCATCCCCAAACCCAGGCAACTACTGCTCTGATTTCTGACATAACTGATTATTGCAGGTATCAATAGTTCATTCTTTTTTTCTAATAGCCGAATAGTATTCCACAATTTATTTACCCATTTACCTACTGACAGACATTAGAATGTTTTTCCTAGGTTTCAGCTATCACAAATAATCTTTATGTGGATAATTGTGTGTCTTTGTGTAAATTTAAGGTTTTGTTCCTCATGGGTGGCCAGGTTGTATGGCAGGTAAATGTTAGTTTGAAAACACTGCCAACAATTCTCTCAAGTGGGACAGACAGACCTCAGAGATATTGCAGGTATGGTTCCAGACCACTCCAATAAAGCAAATATTGCAATAGAGCAAGTCACACCATTTTTTTGGTTTCTCAGTGCATATACTGTAGTCTATTAACTGTCCAAAAGCATTATGTATAAAGATGTACATACATTAACTGAAAAATAACGCTGTTGGGAAAATGGCACTAAAAGACTTGCTTGGTGCAGGGTTGCCACAGACTTTCAACTTACCAAAAACACAGTATCTGCAAACTGCAGTAAAGCGAGCTATGCCTCTATACCATTTAACTCTTATGCCAGCAGTGCCTAAAAATTTCAGCTCTTTAACATCTCTGACAACACATGGTCAATTTTAAAGATCATAACCAATATAATATGTATAACGGTATCTCACAGTTGTGATCGGTATTTCCCTGATGACTAATGATGCTGAGTATATTTTCAAGTGCTTACTGGCCATTTATAACCTTTTTTTCTAGACTGTGAGTACAAATGTTCTGCTGATTCAGTAGTGTTCTAAGGTACCTTTATGCAAATCCTGAGTATATTTGAACAGTATTGTTTTCTCCCAGTTTTGAGACATAACTGACATGTAACACTATTTAAGGTATACGGCATAATGATTTAACTTACATACATCATGAAATGATTACCACAGTGAGTTCAGTGAACATCTATTATCTCATATAGATATATATATGTATATATACATACACAAAAATTAAAGAAATAGAAAACTTTTTCCTTGTGATGAGCACTCAGGACTTACTCTCTTAAAAATTTTCATATATGATATGGTAGTGTTAACAACATTTATTATATTGTATATTACATTCTAGTATGTATTTATCTTATAACTGGAAGTTTGTACCTGTTGACCACCCTTAAACAGTATCTTTATAGCCAGTTACTTAACTGAATATTTTTCTTATTTCTAATAATTTTCCAGTTGATTTTCTTGGAATTTCCAGGTATAAAACAATGTAATTTAGAAAAAAATACATAAATTAAAAAATAGCCCCAGACTGAAAAGGAAATTCTGAAGAGAAAAATGTAGGTTCTGGGTCAAGGAGGGCTGGTTGGGTGAAAGGAAGCTCAGATTAGCTAAAAAGACGAGCTTAGTTTAGTTCTTCGCAAATTTCAATTAAAAAAAAATTAGCTTAGTTTCTACAGTAGATATCCCACCTGGATATTACTTCCTTTTGTAAACAAATTATTATTTGATGGATTTCTCATCTTTGGGTCTGATTACCTCTATAAGGTGACTATCAAAATCTGGGGACTCTGGGAGATTGGGATTTGGGCAGCAAGGAGTCATCTGGGGGTGATTCTGTCCCTTTTCCCTTAGAGGGGACATCTGGTCATAAATGGAGACATTTCTGATTATTATGACTGAGGGGAAGGTATGTCAGCATTTAGTGGGCAAAGGCCAGGAATGCTGCTAAACATCCTACAAGGCACAGATCAGTACCCCCAAACAAAGACTTATCTGTCCGAGATGTCAACAGAGCTGAAACACCCCGATTTACACTAGGTCACCTTGTAGGCTTGTCTGCCTTAATACTTGCAGAGTTTGGAGCATTCTAAGTCTTGGGATTGGTAAGCTAAGAGGGTCAGAAATTAGTGAGTCTCAGGGGTGGGAGAGGGCAGCGAAAAAGTATCCAAAGATGAAATGCATATGGTAATACCAAATGTTCTCAAAGGTACCTTTTTCACTTCCAAAGCACATTCCATCAGTGCTTTCACACTTCCAACTTCACGCAAAGTCTTTTTACTATTTACATCTGCTCTCCAAGACAGATTCCTCAAAACACTCGCAATAACCTGCAAATGGATCAATTTTAGAATAGTTTGTTTAAAAATTATTTATACTAGTTGCTTTCTTGTTCTTAAGGTTAAAAGTAAGAGAGCGTGCATGCGTGTTAAGTTGTTTCAGTCGTGTCTGACTCTTTGCAACCCTACAGACTGTAGCCCACCAGGCTCCTCTGTCCATGGGACTGTCCAGGCAGGAATACTGGAATGGATTGCCTTGCCCTCCTCCAGGGGATTTTCCCGACCCAGAGGTCAAACCCGTGTCTCTCATGTCTCCTGCACTGGCAGGTGGGTTCTTTACCATAGGCACCACCTGGGAAGCCCAAAAGTAAGAGTAGAAATCTATTAATAAATACATTTCTTCTTAAAGCTAATCTAGAGCCAAAAGGAAGTCTAAAATAAAATTCTTTTCCTCTATTCTGGTGTTAATGCAGCCACAATTTAAACATGAGATGCTGAATACTGAGTCATAGCTTACATTAACCTAAGTCAGGGTGTTAAGCCACTAATATCCAAGAAAACCACGCGGAATCTGAGGAGTACCTGCTGCAAGTCCTCACTCTCGGACTGGAGCTGAGCCACGAGCGCTCTCATGCAGCCTTTCATAGAGCAGAGAGTAGCCTAGAAAGTCAAGGATTACACAGGGTTAGTAACAAGGCAACCTGCAGCCACCCATACGAGAACTAGAACCACAGACTACATAAATGAAAGACAAACACCCTCCTAATGCTTTGCGATATTCATTCCTTTCTTGGCAAACTGTAAAAATAAAGTGAATAAATAATAAGAAATGATAAGAAAAGGGTTTGAACGTAGTCTTTTATTTGGATGGAACTAATATGTGTCTGACACTTTCACCAATCATCAAGATTTCCAGATTTTTGCTATCATTCCCAAGAATAGTCTTTTTTTTTAAATTACTTTTTGTCTCACTACGCAGTAAATGGGATCCTAATTCCCCAATCACGGATTGAACCTGTGCTCCCTACAGTGGAAGAGTGGAGTCCTAACTGCGGGACCACCAGGGAAGTCTGCCCAGGAACAGAATTTTAAATGTGATTACATAAGTTCACTTCTGTGTCCATCTTTTGCCTTTGTTTAGGCATTAGACATCAAATGAGTACGGATATGCAGTGGAATATAAAGTACAGGTTTTTATTAGTCAGTGTTTAATGACGAGAGAGACAAAAAAGAGGTCAGTGAAAAGTAGTCTGTAAAAAGCTCATACCAGAGCTATCTTAAGAAATCGATCTTATAAAACATACCTTGTTAGCTACATCTCCGAAAGTCAAGTTTGTCAAAGCCATTCCTGCATATCGTCTTAAAGTAATACTGTAGTGGTCATTAGTAAGCCCATACATTTCACAGTCCACTTGCAATAATTCTGCAATGGCCTGTAGTCCCCCTAATTTAAAAAGGGCAAGAGGAAAAAGTCAATAATCTAAAATAACACAAATGGGTACCAAGTTTATAAATTACAGGGAAAAATATCAAAGAATGAGTTTAACTCTGTCTTCAGAATTACAAGCTACAAAAAATGTTATAAAGCACTCTTGTGTAACACACTTATCAAGCACGAGCGACAACTATTTCATTTTCTGCCAGTTTCTCCACCCTCCAGGCCCCTGTCTTACTGAATAAGATGAATATTACACTCTATTTACTGTAATACGCTGCATCCTGTCACGGAAGAAGAAGACTATATTCCACTATTAGGCCCTCCTGAATGTAAGCAGAAAAAGGTAACTTCATTACTAGGACTGTCACACACTATGGCCTAATTACTTTAATATATTTTTACCTCCAAAATAATTTTTAGTATCATTAGGAATACTAAAACTTCTAAGTGAAATAGTGCAGGAAGCAAAGCTTATTTTTGTTTTTTATGAAAAAGAATTACTTGTTCAACTTATTACTAAGCTGAATAGAACCATTTTTATGGTTTTTCTTTTTAAATTCTTATTTTTCTTTGATACACACAAGTGTCAAATACCAGTTCTAGGATTTAGTATCTTCTTTCCCCTTGATTCTCACCACTGGGTATACTTAACAATGTCCACAGTGGTCAACAGTAGGAAGGCAAGGAGGAAAATGAAGGGAAAGGAAAGGGAAAGACAGAAAGGAAGGGGTAGTGGAAAGACAACACAAAACAGAAGGACAAAAGGTGAAGCAAAATGGTGCAGGAGTGAATAAAAAGAAAAATAAAAATGCATATGGAAGTTACTCAAAATGTTACTCGTCGTCAATATAATCATCATGAAACTGGAGATCCTGTTAGCTAAGACAGAAAAAGAGACGGTGAATATAAACAGGTAATTCTTGGATACTGTAAGTCTAAACTGTCAGGTCATTAATCTAAAAGAGGATCTGTACATTCGTCATTTTTGTAAATAATCTAGAAGGATCAGTATGCAGAGTAATCAGCAAGTCTGCAAAACAGACCAAGTTCAATTCTGGGTCAAGAATGCCAAGCCAGGGATTTAACTCTTGGAACATTTGTGTGAATCTTTATAACTGGCACCAATGACAGTTAAGTCTGAATGTAGGTAAATAAAAATTAATTTGGTTAAGGAAAATTCAAACCATATTTAGGAAGATTTTCCTCCATCCACCCATCATGATGGGAAAGATAAACAGCCCATGAACAAAACAGCCCATGAACAAAACAGCCAATGTCTTTATGGAGCTTACAGATTAGCACAGAGCGCCACTGAACAGCTAATTTAAATGTCATGACTGTGTAGAAGCACGGGGCGTGATAACAGGCAAACCTAATGTAGACTGGAAGGATCAAGAAAATGGCTGAGGAATTAAGGTTTAGCTTGAGACTTAAAGATGAATGACCATCTAAGAAGGGCAGAGGAGACACAGTAAGGAAGCATTTCAAGCAGATAAAAGAGCACGTGTAAGGGCTGCTGGGCCTGAGACATTAAAATACAGCAACAAGGAGGGACTACAAAAATGCCAGGTAATACAAGACTTTGTGTACCTCACCAAGGATTTAATGCAGGAGAAAAGAATAATCAGACGTATGTTCTAAACAGATTCCTATGATTAAGGCTATTGAAATGATTACGATGGGAAGTAGGGAGTCAAGTAAGACAAACTATAGGAGACTAGCAGTGAAGAAAGAGGCTTTGCTTGTGCTGGGGATAAAAAGATTAGCAGTGGTGTAAGATGTATTTAAGAGCCAGAATTAAAGCAGTTGGCAGATATAGGGGACAGGAACAGAGTCCAAGGTGTCTTCTAAGATTTTGGCTTCAGCAAGTGGGTTGACGGGAAGGCTACTGTCTGAGAAAAGGAACCCTGGTCAAGAGACAGTTTTGCGGATGGAGGAGACAGACTCAGTTTCTGTCAGTTGAGTCAGAAATGTCTGAAAAATCATCTCGGTGAAAATGCTGGAGGAGCAGTATGAAAATGTGTGTAAATCTCAGGAGAGGGAACGTGGATTATGATGTGAGTTGGCTTCCCTGGTGGCTCAGAGGTTAAAGCGTCTGCCTGGAATGCAGGAGACCCGGGTTCGATCCCTGGGTCGGGAAGATCCCCTGGAGAAGGCAATGGCAACCCACTCCAGTACTCTTGCCTGGATAATCCCATGGAGGGAGGAGCCTGGTACGCTACAGTCCATGGGGTCGCCAAGAGTCGGACACGACTGAGCGACTTTACTTACTTTGAAAAACACTGTCAGGGAAGCCATGTAGCAGAGCTTATAGCCTAGGGAGAGTGAACGGAAGAAAGCCTCGTACAGAGCTTCAGAAAGGCCCACCCCTTAATCCTTCAGCAAAGGAGGAGGGCCTAGAGTCTTGACTAGGAAACAGGCCTGGGAGTCACTGCTGACTTATCTTGAGGATTATAAAGCGGACTGTCAAAGCCATACAGAGCACACTCTGCTTCACGGCTACACAAAATCCTGCCCAGTACAGCAGCATCTGTGACACTATTCTAAGACAGTAACGTGCAATAATCTCAAGAACCTCCCAAGAAGGCCCTTGACTACTTTTGTGTGGGAAAACCAAAAATCTTAGGACTTGACTCTGAAAAAGAACCTGATTAATGCCAATAAAATGATGAAGAATGTGCTAATGAAAAAAGAACATTCAATAAAACTTAGTGTATTAGATAAAATAGAGAGACCCTTTATGATTTCCAGGAGTTAAAAAAAAACAAAACAAAAACCTCCAGTGAAGGCAAAGAATCTATACACTTTAAAAATGGATTCACAAAAATATGATGTGAATTCATGACAGATAGGAAAAAAATTGGTTGCCCTAAGAAATACTAGGATGTTTCAAGGTAATGTAAAGGTCATGAGCACATCCTTCCACATTTTATTGGTGTCTGTGTTAGAGAACAGTGGTCCAGATGAACCAAATATTATCGCGTATGGTATCTCATAACCTTATTGATAGTAGACGATCAATGTCTACAGGTGATATTTACCAAAATCCTTAAACTTATCAAAACAAGACAGTAGAAAGATGACAGAATTTTAAGAAAAGTGTATTACTTTTCTTTTACTTGGTTTAGATAGTCACCATTAGCATGAAATACCTCATTCTAAAATAAGTAGGGCTCAGCAACAATATTCTATATATTGGTAGTTTCACAAAGTTTCCTGATCCTAAGAATCACCTGGGCCACTTACTGGATTTGATTCCTAGGTTCCCTGCTCTGGAGATTCTATTTTCCTAAGCTTGCTTACCATGGGCCAGAGAAGTACACATTCTGACCACTGGCCCTGGTGAGCATCATCGTCTAGTCTGGAAACACCAATGCATATTAACCACGCGTTCCTTGAAAATCAGGACCACACCTTAATCCTTTCTGTATCTAGTGCCTAGCGCGGTTTCTAGGATGGAGCTGGAAATTAATAAATGTGTACATTCCTGGTATTATAGTCTAAAACTTGCAAACTATAGTCTAATAGTTGCAAACTTAAATGACCCCAACAGTTGTAGAATTTTCTTGCATCTACAAAAGACAGTCCTAGCTGACTGGGCTTAGGAATTTTTCTTCATCTACTTGGGACTCAGTAGATGAAGTCCCTATCTGACAGTGAGGGATAGTTTCCTCCCGTCCCTCACTGTCAGATCCCTTGTGCTACCTGACTGTATCTATCCACAGTCTACACACCTTGTCCCTTCTTTGGCTCCAACGCAAAGTCAGAGGCTAGGAGTGAAAAGGTAATCCCCTGCGGCTACATCCCCACAGTCACACCCCCAGAGGCCCCGTCCTGCTCCTCACCTGAAAGCCCCTGCCCTAGCTCCTGGGATGAAATGCCCCGGGTAGCCTTCCTACCTGAAGAAGGAAGAGGAACAAATACTGAGTCTAGATTTCACTTGGAAATTCAGATAATTAATGTGGGTCAGTCCTAGTCTACAGTTCACTGGAACACAGGGACATTTAGGAAAAACATTTGAAGGAGCTTAAAACTGGATTCGTTTTCCTGTTTGTTCATTATTTCCCCCATTATTACGAGTGTTAAGAACAAACAAACAAAAAAAACCACCCAAACTTGAGATTTCACCAATGCTGGATTGTACTGAGGAGGGGAGAACTCAGAAGTGCATACTCAATTTCACAGGAACCTGGGGAATAAGGAAAGAGAATCAGGTGGGCTAGGGCCTGTGGGGAGAAAAGTACAGCTGGGGGCAGGTGGAGACCAAGTATACACAGCCTCCCAAAGTGACGATCTGAAGGAGACAGCACTCATTTTCAGCCGTTCAGCTTCTCTGTGTTTTAAGAGACTCATGACTTTGTCACTTTAAAGATAAATGATGAATGAAAATGGTAAGTGTGGCAGGGACACAAAGTGGGGCTGGAATGAAAGGCAACGTACACAGCACAAAAAGCAAGGGCACAGCTACACTAAGATGGAGACGCAGTGCATGCTTCTTGCTTGTGGCTCAACTAGAGCGATCCAGGTTCACATGGGATGGCTCAGCATGATGCAACTTATAAAAACCACATGTGCAAAATGAACCTAGAAATCAAAGAGAAACCATCACATGAACAATGGGGGCCACAGAGGCAGGTTTTATAAGGTTCAGAGTACGTGAGAACACATACTAAGAGTAATCCTTCCAAATCAACGGAATGTTTTCTAACGTAAATTAGAGAATAATGCTCTTCCATTATTGATGAGTCTCAGAGATACCAACCACACTGCTTATCGTGAAAATTCAGTAAAGTACGGATAACCATGAAGATAAATGAGAGTCTTAATAATAATTCCTTCCTGTGTCTATCAGAAGTGACTGAGTTCAAGGATAATTACAAAGCTCCATATCATCACATCTCAAAACGATTCAAATTACCCTCCCACCGACTGTCACCCAGGGTCTACCTTGACAATATTGGCAAGAGTGGCCCATTTATTTATTTTTGCCCATCTCTGGCTAAGATTTTAAGAACCCAAGTTAGGTTATAAAAGGGTAGCAGTTTCTGTCACTTAGGACATTGTCTTCTCTGGAAGCCAGAGTCACTTGCTACAAGGAGGAAGCAGACTGTAAATAAGTTAGTGGCCTTGTACACTAATTCAACAATGACGAAAAGTCTTCAGGATCCTTCTATGGCATTAAGAAACATTTTTATCTTACCAAGTTCATTCATTGCATGTCTATGCTCTTCATCAAACGAAAGTTTCATTAGAACACACACAGCAGGACAGATCTGATGTTCAACAGGAGCTGGCACTGAAAAATAAAATCGACATAAACCATAATGCTTTGTTTTCTCAAAGTAGTGATGTTTATTATATCTAAAAAATACTCCGAGTTTGCTGATATACTTCTCATGCATGGTAGCTTAGTGAATCAACAAGCATTTGCTGAAAAGATGAATCAATACTACACACACTGAAAGGAAAATATAGGTAAAGCGCTTTTTTGGTTCCATAAAAATGGTTACCTCTCATCAGCCTTTGACCAAGTCTGTTGGACTAACTCCCATGTAGGTTTATGCTATAATTCAACTAATAACTTAAAAATAATATTGGTTATTTGAAATAATAAAAACATTTTAGTATAAAACTATTTACTTATAATCTTTATTTTCAACTGAAAGGCACATGGCTGTATAGAAATGTATAGAGAAACCTAGTACAACTCTAGTAGAGAAAGCTTATTATATAGATACCACATAGTAAATAAAAATTTAAAGGGAAAGCGTCTAAGAAAATGTCCTTGCACATTTAACATTGTGCATAAAGTTTCAAAACTGTTACTTGAAATAAAAATTTAAAAACCAATCTATTTTTCAGAAGTAATCATATTTGTTCTATTTGACTTTTCTGAGGACAGGTATTAAGAGCACACAATACAAGTCATTACATGATTGTGGACAGCCAAAGAAAACGATCCATAAAGATAATGTTCTCCCAGTAAAGCAACTTATTAATTCTCCCTAGCCCTAGGACAAACAGAAAGGACATTTCTGTGATATTCTTATTGTTGAAAAATGTTTAATTTGTAATAAATTCACCTTTGTACCTAACCCTAAGAGAAATCTACTGAATCTTTATAGATCAAGTTCTCATCATCAGTCTTTCTCCTGCTCCCCCAATCGAGATACTGATTCGATAGTCCTTTGTTGTGTGTATGTCTATGTGTGGGTTCTTAGCAGGTGAAAGGAGGTCTTACCTTATATTCTTACTGCTTTTGGTTCTTCCTGTAGGAATGAAGCAAGTTATCTCCCCAAGGGTCCCAGCTCCCATGATCCCTGCTCCTGGGGGAGAGGGTTTCTCCCTGAGAGAAGAGCTGGGTGGCTGATCACCCCAGCAACTGGGGCCCCAAGGCCTGAAGACAGATGGGGCAGTGAGAAGAACACTGGGCTGAGAGGCAGGAGGTCTGGCCCCTGATCCTAGATCCACTACCCACCACCTATCTGTGAAGCCACAGGCAAATCTTTTAGCCTCTCTGAACCTCAGTCTCTTCATCTGTAAAATGAAGATGATAATATCTTCCCTTCCTACTTCACAAGGTTGTTGTAAGGATCAAATAACGGATATAACACAGCTCTGCGTCCACTGAGTAAAGTGATGTGCGAATATGAGAGAACGGCTTGGTCACTCACAGCTGAAGGAACTTACGTAAAGTCACCTTCCTGAGCTTAATCTCGAGAGAAGGAGAACATAATCGCTCAAGTTCTTTCTATATCAACTACGCTATGAGTGTTTAAGTCTACTTGGATTTTCTGTTCTTTTCTGGTTGCACTGTAGGACACACAACGTTTTCCTTTGCTAGTTTTTTTCCTAGGCAAACAGAGAAATTAAGCTTTGAACTGTGTGAGCAGTGTAGGCAGCTAATATGAATTTCCCACTCTGATCCACAAAGACACCATCCTAATTAAAAGCTGTTCATTTCAAAACCTTTCACATTTGCTTCGCCACATGCACCGTATGGAGCGTACTTGGATTTCTGTCCTGGTCCAGGCCTTGCTCGTGGGCTTCCTGCCACTCCCAGCAGGCTTCGCAGTACGCGCGTATCTGCTCCAAAAGATGGAGGACTCGGATCTCACGCCTGCCCCTCTTGTCATCGGGCTGTGAGTGGACGATGCTGTGGAGCGCTGCGCTGGCCCTGGCCCGAGCCTCCTTACTGCCCCGGGAATTTCCCAGCAGCACAGAGTCCTTGTCATTGCCATGTAAAAGCTGGATGAGGAGAGGAAGACATCCAGACTGTCGCATGGATATACAGCTGTCCTGGGAGCTAGACATAGCTAGCAAAGTTCGCGACATATCATCCTTATCATGAGTACCAAGCATTGACAACAATGAATACACCATTTCCACCTGTGGGCCAAATGAGTTTAGAAACAAAATTATGACTTTAATAGCCAAAAGCCAACACTAATGAAGTGACGAATGGGATATTAATTGCAATTCAAACAAAACCCGAAACAAAAACAAAGACTTCTTTCCAGGATGAAGTTAATGAGTGTTATTTCAAAATCTATATGCTATAATCATCAGCATTGTCTTGCTTATAAGTAAATATTAGTAGCGGTAGTATACAGTCATAAGGAGACAGTAGGTTCTTGCATACCTAAGCTGCTATTGTCTGGATCAGTGGGTGATAATCCGTTATTATAACGAACAATCAGCCGATTTCCCTCTCTCTCTCACATCTCCCCCACCCACCACACACACACATACCTAACGACACCCACAGAGTAAGAGATGTGGTTTACCTAAAATTCTTTACACAATTAAAAACTTTATTTTTTAAAATCTACAACCATAATCAATAAAGAGAAAATATTTTTTAGCAATTGCTATTTACTAAGTACTAGTTTTCAGCAATTGCTAACCCTTACCAGATTATAATATTCTTAAAATTACGATGTCTCCCTTATACATGTAAAAGTATTTTGTCATTAAAAAAATGCCCTGATCATATAGGGATACAAAGTCAATACTCTTATTCAATTTTTTTCTGAAGCAGCTGATAAGCATCATCACTCCCTTACTGTAAACTCTGAGAATTGGCTCAGGAGCAGACTAGAAACAGGAAGCAGCACCCAGTCATCCTGTCCTGTGATCAACCGCAGTTTTTTAAAGCAAGAGCTACTATACAAAAGTTGAGCTATTATAGAAATGCATCATATCTATAAATTAGTGGTTCCAAACCAGTGGCAACTTTAGCCACCTTGAAACTCTCCTGGCAATGTCTTGGAGAAATTTTTGGCCATCACACTTTGGGAGGAAACACTTTGGGCGTTCAGTGGGTGAAGACCGGGGATGCTGCTAAACACCCTACAATGCAACGAGCAATCATCCAGCCAATAATGCCGAGGCTGAAAAACTCTACTCTAAAAGTGCATACACACTACTCTTAGATTTGAAAGTTTTATTAGAAAGGCAGTCTGCCTTCCTAATGAAAAAAAAAAAGGCTTTCAAATTCTGACTCCACTATTTGCAAGTGAGCTGTGTGATACAACCAAGTTATCGGAGTTCTCTGAGGTCCAGCTGTCTCAGTTGCAAAATGGAATAATTTACCTAGTAGGGTTTTCTTTGTGAAGATTAAAAAAAGTAACACATGTATAGGACAGTAACTGGCATTCAAAAATGTAGTAAGGTCTTAATATTATCATGCATAAATCATTCCAAAAGCAAATGGTATTCAAGCTGCCAGTTTTCAAGTAACAGTACTCTTAAATATTAAAGGTTTTCTTTATAGTAAAAACTACTCATTGATGTTGGACAGATTGGGGTGGAATTCTAATTTAATTACCATCTTTTTGGCTTCAGTATTCTCATTCAAAAGAGGGGCAAGAATAATACATTCAAAGGGATTTTGAAGAGATCAGAGATAGTAAAAGTACAACTTTTAGCAGTTACTGGCACACTAGTGATCCCAAGTAGTAACTACTGTGAGTTATTAAAAGGATTAAGCTTTATATTAATAATATCACTGCTACTCTAAAATTCGTTTCTTAAATCGACATTAGTCCCATAATGCTTTTCCTCAGAGCCATTATATTACTAAAGTAAAGAAAGAGTATGTGGAATATGCTATGAAAACAAGGAAGTATTTAGATGTGACAGAAAATATACTGTTTAAAAAACAGTTCCTGTGCTCCAAATGTTCTGATTCAAAGGAGGCAGACACAGACTGCATGGGTAGGCAAGAGGGCCCTGGAAATCAGAAAATGTTTTGGAAAGAAGGAAAGCCCAATTAGAGTTCTGAAGGCTGGCGAGGACTCTGACGGTCGTCTTGCAGCGGGGTGGGAAGTGGAGGGGTGCACCACTGCAGACAGGGCACCAAGGCAGAAAGGGGAAGAGGGCTTGGGGGAGCAAGCCAGCTTGGGCTGGACCTTAGGATACTTGCAGAGAATGGGCTGTCATTTCTTTAAGAGACCGTGATGATGGAAACAAAAGAATTCTTTAGCTAAGTTTAAGAGAAGAATGAAGAATGTTTTAATAAAGTACTCAGAGTTCTAGCAACAAGACTTTATAATCTATTACCTTGGTTCCCAGATGACTCGTCAGCCTTCGAGGAGCAGAGTGTGTGCTACTAGAACTCAAAACACTGGCTGTTTCATGGTCTATTCGTGTCGTTGAACCCTAGAAATTAAGCAAATTATAGACAGTATAATTTAGATGATAGATACATGTAGCTACCTTCATGTTAAGATACTCCAAATGAACTGTCTTTAGGGTAAATAGCTAAATATACCATTAAAGTGTGAACATTTCTAACTGCTCAAAATGAGTATTTTTATGTATTGAGTAGAATTTAGAGAATCACTAAAGGAAAAAAAAAAACACTGTTGCAAAAGACAAAGTACCAAACACTGAAGAAATTCTAAGAGTAATATTCTTTCCCAAATCAAAAGGCATGAAACCACATTCAGTTAAATATAAATTGGTTGGTAGAAAGCTCCATTGAGTGATGAAAGGCTCTGAATTACCACAAAACTAACTGAATTGGGTACAGTCCAAGTTCTCCAGGAGCTGAGAGCAGAGAGAAGACTGCTTGAAACTACTATTGGAGAAAGACATGAAAAAATAAATAACTCACGAGACGTCTAAAGGGACTAATACAGGGAGCAAGTTAGAAGATGATATAGGCAGAACACTCTTTGACATAAATAGTGGCAATATTTTTTTGGATCTGTCTCCTAAGACAAAATAAATAAAAGTAAAAATAAACAAATGGAACCCAACTAAACTTAAAAGCTGCTGCATGGCAATGGAAATCAGAGACAAAACAAAAAGACAAACTAGAGAATGGGAGAAAATATTTGCAAATGATGTGAGCAACAAGGAATTAAAATCCAAAGTATTTAAATAGCTTGTAAGACTCAATGTCAAAAAAATGAAAAACCCAATCAAAAAATGTGCAGAAGACCTGAATAGACATTTCTCTAAAGAAGACACATAGGCACAAGAAAAGATGCTCAATATCACCATTTATTACAGAAATACAAATTGAAACAAGATACCATTCTCATGGCTGCCAGAATAACTATTATTAAAAAAAAGTTTTAAGAGAAAAATACATTTATAAATATAATTGTAGGAAAAAACTGTAAATGTGAAACTCACTTAACTGTATATTTAAAATAGGTATACTTTACTATATGTTACTCTTTCCTCAATAAAGTTGATTTTTAAGAAGTCATAGCTTGAGAGGTCTTGTTTGTTTCCCCAATTAAAAGCATGAAGACCTACCTATTCATACACACACTGGGAAGTCTAGGGTTAGATTAAGGAAACTGGAACAGAGTCCCAGACAGGCTACCCTTTCTAGGCTCCACTCCTTCTGCAGGTCTGGACGCTTTATGCTGATTAATCTTCTAGGGGTATTTCTCAATTAGAAGCAGCAGGGTAGCACCCTCGGGGCAGGAGAAGGGGCAGAGCAGAAAGACACCTCCTTCCACTGTCACCGGCTACCGTGTGCTTCTGTCACGGTACTTCAGTTCACACGCACGCAAACAACAGACATTCACTGAGCTGCTGCTCCTTTCTTCAGGTCAGTTCAGTTCAGTTTAGTTGCTCAATCACGTCTGACTCTTTGCGACCCCGTGGACTGTAGCACGCCAGGCCTCCCTGTCCATCACCAACTCCCAGAGCTGGCTCAAACTCATTTTCAACGAGTCAGTGATGCCATCCAACCATATCATCTTCCGTCTTCCCCTTCTCCTCCTGCCCTCAATCTTTCCCAGCATCAGGGTCTTTTCAAATGAGTCAGTTCTTCACATCAGGTGGCCAAAGTGTTGGATTTTCAGCTTCAGCATCAGTCCTTCCAATGAATATTCAGGACTGATTTCCTTTAGGATGGACTGGTTGGATCTCCTTGCAGTCCAAAGGACCCTCAAGAGTCTTCTCCAACACCACAGTTCAAAAGCATCAAGTCTTCGGTGCTCAGCTTTCTTTACAGTCCAACTCTCACATCCATACATGATTACTGGAAAAACCATAGCTCTGACTAGACGGACCTTTGCTGGCAAAGCAATATCTCTGTTTTTTAATATGCTGTCTAGGCTGGTCATAACTTTTCTTCCAAGGAGCAAGTGTCTTTTAATTTCATGGCTGCACTCACCATCTGCAATGATTTTGGAGCCCCCCAAAATAAAGTCTCTCACTGTTTCCATTGTTTTCCCATCTATTTGCCATGAAGTGATGGGACTGGAGGCCATGATCTTAGTTTTCTGAATGTTGGGAGTTTAAAGCCAACTTTTTCACTCTCCTTTTTCACTTTTATCAACAGGCTCTTTACTTCTTCTTTTCTTTCTGCCATAAGGGTGGTGTCGTCTGCGTATCTGAGGTTATTGATATTTCTCCTGGCAATCTTGATTCCAGCTTGTGCTTTATCCAGCCCAGCGTTTCTCATGATGTACTCTGCATGTAAGTTAAATAAGCAGGGTGACAGTATACAGGCCTTGACGTACTCTTTTCCCGATTTTGAACCAGTCTGTCGTTCCATGTCCAGTTCTAACTGTTGCTTTTTGACCTATATACAGATTTCTCAGGAGGCAGGTAAGGTGGTCTGGTATTCCCATCTCCTGAAGAATTTTCCACAGTTTGTTGTGATCCACACAGTCAAAGGCTTTGGTGTAGTCAATAAAGCAGATGTTTTTCTGGAACTCTCTTGCTTTTTCGATGATCCAACGAATGTTGGCATTTTGATCTCTGGTTCCTCTGCCTTTTCTAAATCCAGCTTGAACATCTAGAAGTTCACAGTTCACGTCCTGTTGAAGCCTGGCTTGGAGAATTTTGAGCATTACTTTGCTAGCATGTGAGATGAGTGCAACTGTGCGGTTGTTTGAGCATTCTTTGGGATTTCCTTTGTTAGGGATTGAAATGAAAACTGAACTTTTCCAGTCCTGTTTGGCCACTGCTGAGTTTTCCAAATTTGCTGGCATACTGAGTGCAGCATTTTCACAGCATCATCTTTTAGAATTTGAAATAGCTCAACTGGGATTCCATCACCTCCACTAGCTTTGTTCGTAGTGATGCTTCCTGAGGCCCACTTGACTTCTCATTCCAGGATGTCTGGCTCTAGGTGAGTGATCACGCCACTGTGGTTATCTGGGTCATGAGGATCTTTTGTGTACAGCTCTTCTGTGTAATTATGCCACCTATTCTTAGTATCTTCTGCTTCTGTTACATCCATACCATTTCTGTCCTTTCTTGGCGCAATGCTAGTCTCTAGGAACATAAGTGAATAAGACATCCACACCCTCACTGCATACAGTCTAGACAGGTCGCTCAACATACACAGTGAAAATACACAGTGCTTTGACAGAGCCCAGGTGTACGCACGGGAACGGCGTGTACTCAGTGTGGGATTACAGAGTACAGTGCTGTCTGATTTTGAATGACAAAGAGGTGTTTAGTTAAAAAGGGAGGGTTGCCACATGGCAGCTCAGATGAGGCAGAGGCCATAAGCACAGGTCAGAAAGAATGTGTGTGTGTGTGAGAGAGAGAGAGAGAGAGAGAGAGAGAGAGAGACAGACAGACAGACAGACAGACAGAGACAGAGACAGACAGGGAGAGAGAAACTGACTGACGGACTTGGAGATTAAGAGGTTCTTCTGATTGCATTTAAGAAGATGGAGTTGAGGGACCAAGGCTCAAGATAAAGAGAGCAGGTGGGAGGCTTTTACTGAAATTTTGGGGAAGGGCTGCTTTTGATCTATAGGAGGGAATGAATGACTCCTTATCCTGAAGCAAGCATACTGTCTTTAAGGATATCTAAATACTCTGACTGTTTCTGGTAGTGAGGATGTAACACAACCTGTAAGGATCCTCGTCTTCTAGAATTCACCACCTTATGAACTACCCCTGTGTTTAAATGTGAGCTAGATTTAGTGAAAGGCTTTTAGTGAACAGACTGCTGTAGATATGAGGAGAAGTCACTTTCAAGATAAGTTATAAGTTTACAAAGACTGTGGCTCCCATCCTGGACACCCTCTCTTGTTCTTCTCTGAGGGATGCCAGATACTACACTATGAACTGCTCTTTGTAGAGGCCTTGGTGGCAAGAAATGATACCACTGGCAGACAGCCTGGAGACCTGAGGCCTGCTAACAGTCATATGGTGAGCTCAGAAGCAGATCCTCCCCTCATCAAATCTTGAAATGACTGAGGCCCCAGCCAACACGGTGACCACAGCCTATGAGAGACCCTGAACCAGAGGCACTCAGCTAAGCTGCACCAGGATTCCTGATCTACAGAGACAATAAATGGTTGCCGATTTAAGCTGCTAAATTTGTCATGCAGCAACAGATAACTAATATATTGTTTGAAACAGAAGAGAAAGAAGAGGTTATATTATGAAGCAAGGAAAAACCCATGTCTACGTTGAAACATGTTCTGACATTCATTTCAGTGTAGACATCAAATCACCTTTAAGCTTCAGACTTAGTATCTTTCTATACAGATTCTTGATTTTGGGACACTCTCCACTCTGCTCTCCCAAACTGTCTAGCTAGAAACCCAGAAGGATTTATTATAAGGAGATTCCTAGAGAACGTTCCCATACCCATACTACCTATAAGCCAGAACTCGAGTCTTGAGAATCTTTCCTGGGCCTTTGTCTTATGATGAAGTCTGCACCATCATCCTTCAGAGGGACCAGAGAAGCAGTAACCTGTAAGAAACGGTTATTGTTGTTCAGTTGCCAAGTCATGTCTGACTCTTTGTGACCCCATGGACTGCAGCATGCCAGGCTTCCCTGCACTTCACTATCTCCTGGAGTTTACTCAAACTCATGTCCTTTGGGTTGGTGATGCCATCCAACTATCTCATCCTCCTCTGCCCCCTTCTCCTCTTGCCCTCAATCTTTCCCGGCATCAGGCTCTTTTTCAATGACTCGCCTCTTTGCATCAGGTGGCCAAAGTATTGGAGCTTCCAGATCAGTTCTTCCAATGAATATTCAGGGTTGATTTCATTTATGATTTGTTTGATCTCCCTGTAGTCCACGGGACTCTCAAGAGTCCTCTCCAACACCACAGTTCAAAAGCATCAGTTCTTCAGTGCTCAGCCTTCTTTACGGTCCAACTCTCACATCCATATATGACTACTAGAAAAACCATAGCTTGACTAGATGGACCTTTGTTGGCAAAGTGATGTCTCTGCTTTTTAATATGCTATCTAGGTTGGCCATAGCTTTTCTTCCAAGGAGCAAGTGTCTTTTAATTTCATGGCTGCAGTCACCATCTGCAGTGATTTTGGAACCCAAGAAAATAACATCTGCCACTGTTCCCACTTTCCCTCCATCTATTTGCCATGCAATGACAAGACAGGACGCCATGATCTTCATTTTTTGAATGTTGAATTTTAAGCCAGCTTTTTCACTCTCCTCTTTCACCCTCATCCAGCGGTTCTTTAGTTCCTCTTCACTTTTTGCCATTAGAGTGGTGTCATCTGCAAATCTGAGGTTGCTGATATTCCTTCTAACAATCTTGATTCCAGCTTGGGAGTCTTCTAGCCTTGGATTTCACATGATGTACTCATGTAAGTTAAATAAGCAGGGTGACAATATACAGGCTTGATGTACTCCTTTCCAGATTTTGAACCAGTCTGTTGTTCCATGTCTGGTTCTAACTGTTGCTTCTGACCTGCACCTCCTTTTCGCACACATTAGAATCAAGCACCTCTCTATTTTCTGGTCCTCCTCTATCCACCCTTCAATCCCCACTGCCATCATGGGCACTCAAATGAGTGCCGAAGGTCCCAAGAAGGACTATGCCTGGCAGCTCGAGCAGCACAGCTGGGACACGGTCAATGTCAACCACATCTGCTGGGTAAAATCCCCTCTTCTATCAGGCTCACTTAAGGAAGTGACTCAAAAATAGCATTTTTCTGAGAAAACAAAACAAAACAAAGTGACTCTAAAAAGTTTACCATAGAGGTAGCAACAGCCTCCAACTCACTGTGAAACTGTGTAAGAGGGGAAGGAGCGAAAGAAGCAAGCACCCTCCCCACCTTGCCATTTTTCATACAGATGGTGCATCGAAGTGGTCCAACGGTAGACAAAGAGAAGTTTCTCTTGTTAAAGTGCTACAGCTAATTCTATAACCCTCAGTGAATCAGTGAGGCTAGACATTAAGTACAAGTGCTGTTAATATCACAAAAAGAGGGCCCACCAGACGTTATGTGCTTCCTGGTGGAAGACCACTATGCTACCTATGAAAGTCTCGGCCATAGAATGAGGGCCTGAGACCAAATCTGATCACATCTCTAGAGCCAAATACCAATTTACAGGGAATACAGAAGACAAAGAGAGCGGTCAAACCTCACCATGCAGATGTTCCCAGCAAAATTCAGACTATGGAAAATTTGAGAAGACAAATAACTTTGGTTATTCAACAAATATATAGCAAAAATCTAAGAGACAAAGAAGAAACCTATAGATTAAAAGAAACTTCAAAGACACACTAACCAATCTCTGTGCATGAACTTTATCTGGCCCTTGTGTCAAATAAATTTAAAAACTATGACATTTACGAAACAACTGCAAATTTGAATACTGACTAGTTATCTGATGCTACTGAGGAATTACTATTAGTTTCTTTGGGAGCATAATAATGGCACAATAGTTAGGTATTCTATAGTGTCCTCTGTCTACAGGACTGCTTTAGCAATTCTGGGCCTTTTGTGGTTCCATGTATATCTTAGTATTATTTGTTCTAGTTCTGTGAAAAATGTCATAGGCATTTAAATGTCATCTGCATTAAATCTGCAGACTGCTTTGGGACTTCAGATAATACTACTAAGCTACAGTAATCAAAACAGCATGGTACTTGTACAAAAACATGACAGACAGACACACAGACCGAAAGTACAGAATAAAGAGCCCAGAACTAAACCCACATACCTACAGTCAATTAATCCTTGACAAAGGAGGTGAGAATACACAATGGAGAAAAGAATCTTTTCAGCAAGTGACACTAGGAAAGCTGGGCAGCCACATGTCAATCAATGATGTTAGAACACACCCTCACCCCATAAACAAACAAGCCAAAAAAAAACCCTCTCAAATTGTTTCAAAGACCTCTATATATAAGACATGATACCATAAAACTTCTGGAAGAAAACACAGGCAAATAGCCTCATAGTCTCAAATTATGCAATATTCTCTTAGATCAGTCTTCCAAGGGAAAACAAATAAAAGCAAAAATAAACCAATGGGACCTAGTCAAACTTAAAAGATTTTTTACAATAAAGAAAACTATCAACAAAACAGAAACACAGCCTACAGACTGGGAGAAAATATTTGCAAGTGATGTGACTGACAGTCAATATCCAAAATGTACAAACAGCTCACACAACTCAGTATAAAAAAAAATAATAAATAAATAAATAAATAAATAAATACAACAAAATCAAAGGATGGACAGAAGACCTAAACAGACATTCCTTCAAAAGAGACATACAGATAGCCAACAAATCATGAAAAGACGCTCAACATCACTGATTACTGAGAAATTCAAATTAAAAATGGCCACCATCAAAGCAAAAAGTCTGGAAAGAATGTGGAGAAAAGGAAACCCTCCTACACTATTAGTGGGAATATAAATTGGTACAGCCACAATGAAAAACAGTATGGAGGCTTCTTAAAAAACTAAAAATAGAGTTACCACATAATCCAGCAATGTCACTCCTGGGCATAAATCCAAAAAAGATGAAAACTCTAATCTGAAAAGATAAATGCACCCCAATGTTCACAGCAACATATTTATAATAACCAAGACATGGAAAGAACCCAAGTACCCGTCAACAGATGATGGTTTAAGAAGATACAATGGTTTAAGAAGTCACAAAAAAGAATGAAATATTGCCACTTGCAGCAACATGGATGGAGCTAAAGGACCAAGGGACGCCAACAAAGGATTTTACCAGGAGGGGGATTTACTCGTGAAAGATCATCCTGGCAGAGTAGTTGTGGGCAGGAAACCAGGCAAGGTACAGTGCGCTTCCTTCCACACAGTGGTAGAGATAAGGGTGCTAGGGTAGGGGCTTTGATGGATCATATTACTACGATCCTGAGAAAGTCAGACAGATTATTTTCATTTCTGTTAGTGTGAATTGTTTTTGTCTCTGGAGCAAATAACAAAAGAAATGAACAAACCCCACGAGTCTGTCATGTGTGTCAGTCCTACTAAGATGGGTAAAGGGTTCTGGCACAACTGAATCAGTCTCACAGATACACCACTTATCTACGTAGGATCTGGGAGCTGCCGTAGCAACGTTAATGTGATCTTGGTTTCTGTCTTCTAAGTTTGTTATGATTTTATGGCACACTAAAGTCTTACATTTTTAGATGAAACCTATCGTTCTTTTACGGTTTCCTACTCACTTCATGATGATAAAAATTCTATCCTTACTTTCTTATCTTTTAATATTTTTAATTGTTTTCATTAGGGGGACTTCCCTGGTGGTTCAGTGATTTAAGAATCTGCCTTCTAATGCACGGGATGTGAGTTTGACCCGTGGTCTGGGAACGAAGATCCCACATGCTGCAAGGCAACTAAGCCCGAGGGCCACAACTACTGGGCCTGCACGGTGCAACAGAAGATCCTGCGTGGCACAGTGAAGGTCTCACGTGCCGTGACTAAGACACGACGCAGGCAAATGAGTAAACTGTTTTTTAAAGTTTTCATTTTCGACATTAAATCTAATATATTTAGAGTTAAATTTGATATAAGAAGTGAGATAGGAATTCAATTAAAAAAATAAATATCCAGCTTATTGGCTAGGTGAGGCTTTAAAGGATATAATAATTGAAATATGACCCAAAGCAATAATAGTGGGTCTTAATCCTAAAGCAAAAAAAAAAAAAAATTTTGTCAAGAAGACAGAAATTCTTTCTACATATGTGTAGGAACACACGATATTCCCAAAGAATTCCCTAAACAGTAGACAAAGAACCCGAATGTACTACTTAACTATAATTTCTTTTGCCCTAATTTACCCATCTGTAGAGTATTACCCAGCACAATGTGGACCAGTAATATTAAAATGAAGTATATTTTTGTTTAAACGTGGTAAATTTAAATATTAAGTATGAGGCATTTTAAGCTTTAAATTTTAATGAACTAATAGAACCATGTTCTTTCTAAATAAACAGTATCATTAAAAGTAACCTATAGACACTAAAGGAATATTTTATATCAACAGTAAGAAAATCTCCTTAAAATCAACTTAGTTGAAACTGCATTTTAAAAAATCATTCATTTAAAACATAAAATATTGCTTGAAAAAATGTGGAGAATACAGAACATTCCAAAGAAAAATACTGTCATATTAGGATGCATTCCAATCAAACTCTAACGGAAAACTGACGGCAGCACAAGATAAAGTTCTACATTAAAAACAACGATCTTCCATAATTTTGCTGAAGATGATAATAGTAAATATGACCAGGGTATGTATTTACTTTTTAAATGGGCATTAGAATCATTTATTTCAATGCTGTGTTTATATAATCTTGCAATACAACTGAAGATGAGAATATTAACTCTTTATGATTTAGGAAAAAAACACATAACAATGTCTTAGAAAGAATGCCACAGAGAAAGAGCAAATCTATTCAATGCATGCAATAATAACTAGGTCAAATCACATATGACCAAAATGCAGCTTAGTATTTGTTTTTCAAAGAAACTCTACTCACATTAATCATTTTAGGCTAAAACAGAAACACATAATTTAGAGCTATAAAATATACTTGGAAATTTTGAAAGCATCATTGTTAAATATAATAAAGAAAAATGACATAGCATTTTAGTACTGAATTCTTCTGGAGATATCCATTTAGGACGAAGGAAACAGATAAGATTTATAGATTGTTGTGAGAATCATCTCACTCAGTATTTCTTTTTAAATATTTAAATAGTTAACCAGAAAAAAACTAATAGAATGATTCATTTACCTGGCCGCTTCCCGAGGCTGCCATGCTGGTTTCTGCCGCTCCTTGACCTTCATTCTGCCGCTCAGCTTCACGGGAGCCCGCTTCATGCTTGCTCTGAGACGACCTCTGTTAACATGGAGTTAACATCAGTACATACAAAAATGGTGCATGCTTTCTCAGCCCACAGCTTTCCTTCTTTCTTGCTTTAAAGCTCTGAATGCACATATAAATACAGGTTTACAAAAGCCTGGAACTGCACTTCGTACTTCATAACCTCCAGCAGGGTTGTCAGTTGACTATTTCGGTAAAAGGCAAGTGAAGTGTGTCCCTCGAGCAATAGAGCTGCACAAGACAAAGGATTTTCTGAGACTCACAGAAACACCATCCTCCACCAGCTGTGCTCACATCACTATCACGGACATAACCCAACTAGAACAAATAACTGTCTTTTCCGCAAGGTCACATGGTTCTGGTATTTAATAGAGCAGCAAATATAACAGTTACTACCTAAGCTTATAAATACCTTCTATGTAAGTATATTTATACACACATACATATATTTTTATATACATCTGCTAATAAAAGTCATATGAAACCAACAGATAAGCTCTTAGATTCTAATATGAATAAAACCAAAACCTTTCTAATGTAACCACCATCTGTTATGTAAAGTGAAAGGGCAAGATTATATCCAGTAAAAGCAGTCATTTCAAGACAGATTATAACCAATACAAAGCAGTCACTTTGAAAAATATCACCAAAGAATCAAAGAAATAATATAATCTATCAATCATCTTTTATAGAAACAATTACCAGTGTGCCTCCTCTAGGAAAATTATAGGCAAAATTAAAAATAACACATTAAAAAGTGTGACATAATAATGGAAAACTATATTACAGAGTGGCTTCCACTGGAATTTCTTTAAACATAAAGCACTCCTAGACCATTTAAAATGTGACTTAAAAATAATTTACATATACTATTTCCATCAATAAACAAGTGTAAGTTATACATAGGCAAAAGAGAGGTAGTCCCAATAATCCAGAAACAAGAAAATACAGTACCGTGGGAAAGTGACACTATAAAATTCAACAAAATCATCTAAAGAGAGAACACAAAGTCACTGAAGAGAAAAAAATGAATTAACGAGCACTAAATCCACAAAGATTTGACACTAACATCACTGAAGATGTCAATATAAAAGCAATTATTGAATATGCGCTATGCAATAGGGCTGGAGAATACAGCAGACAAAACCAGACATTGTTCAATGCTCTCTTCAAGATTCAGCCTAGTCAGGGATACTAGCAAATATTGAAAGAAACAACAATAAAGGGAAAAGCTTCGACAAGTACTCTGAGAAAAGGGCACAGGGTGCTTATAAAGACATATAACAGAGGGTCGTGAGACACTGTGGGAGGCTGGGAAGCGCTCTCTTAGGAAGCGTTGTTTGGACTGAGATCTAACATGAACAGGAGATCTGGGAAATGGGATATGGCAGAGGGTGAAGGAAACAGAGACCACACGCAAAGATTCAGGCAAATAGAGACCATGTGCCAAGGAGCTGGGACGGGAGGAACATGGCTTGCGCTAGGATATCAGCGAATTACAGTGTGAAGAGTAGAACGGAGAGATGGTTAAAAAAAGGAACTTACTGATTTTGTTGAATTTCAGTGTGATTCTCAGATGGCACTCATGGCCCTATATAACCAACACTAGTAATATAGTAATACTATAGGAAAAAGGTGCATGTATCCTGATTGTTTAAACTCAAATTTTAAATGGTCTAAGTAGGTGGGAAACAGAAGAGGTCAACTTGCAGACTCTGTATTAACGTAAGTGGGAGAAGATGGTCCTTTACACCCAGGGAAGCACTGATGTAGATAAAAGCAGTGGAGACAGAGGTCATCTGAAGGACTGCCAGACAGACTGGATACAGTGGAAGAAGAGGTGTGGGGTCACAGACTACTCTTCTCTTTCTTAGCTCACACAGCTGAACAATGCTGGTGCCATTCACAGAGACAGGTAACACTAAAGGAGAATGAGGGCTGGGAGGATGTGGGGGTCCCAAGGAGGACTCAGGAGGAGACCTTCGTTAATTATGCTTTGGGTATGTTGGATTTAAAATGCCTTTAAGACAATTCACTTTAAGTGTACAACTCAATGACTTTGAATAAACTTACCAAGAATCACCATACTTCAGTTTTAGACCATCTTCATCATTCTAAAAAGACCCTTCATGCTCATTTACAGGTAATCCCCATCCCCACTCACAGCTCCAAGTCACTATGACTCTACTTTGGAAACGTGTCTTTTCTGTGTATTTATTGTAGATGGAATACATGGACTTCCCAGTCTAGCTACTTTTACTCAGTGATGTTTTTGTGGCTCACCCCTGTTACAGTGTGTGTCAACAATTTGCTACTTTTAATTGCCAAATAGTATTACATTGTAATGGTATACATTTTATTTATTGATTCATCAGCTGATGCACTTTTGCATTTTTCTACTTTTGGGCTACTGTGAGTAATACTGCCATGAATATTCAAATTAAAGTCTCTGCGTGGACAAATGTGCTCATTTCTCTTAGACAGCTAGAAGTGGAACTGCTGCATTATATGGTAACTGTACGTTTAATACTTCAGGTAACTGCCAAACTTCCAAGTGGCTGACCATTCTACATTCCCATCAGCAACGTATGACGGCTTCTACTGATCCACATCCTTGCCAATGCTGATTATTTTCTTCATGACTACAGCCATCCTAGTGAGCATAGAGGGATACAGCATTATGGCTTTAACTTAATTTCCTTAATGACCAATGATGTTGAGCCTATTTTCATGTGCTTATTAGCCATTCCTCTGTATTCTTCTGGTGAAATGTATATTAAATCTTTAGCCCATCTGTAAGTTGGGTTGTCTCTTTATTAATGAGTTACAAGAGTATTCTGCATGGGATTTTAAAAACTATTTCTCACTGGCTATTTTCTAGAGATTATTAAACCATGCCACAATTTTCCTTATAGCTCCCACCTTTTGGGGCCCCTCTCCCCCAAATGTATACACTTGTCAGTAAATAACCTATTGGAAAGAATACAAAAGAAAGTGGTAGCACTGGTTGCCTCATGTACCCTTTTGGAACTTCTGAGATTTGAATCAAGTGCAATAGTTATATCATCTGAGTTATATTCTGCCTCTAGATCCTAAACCAGAGTTATTAGCAGGTAGGGCAAAGATAGTGTTATAAGATGCTTCATGGTGGATAAATTATTTGGCAGACATCTTTTCTTTTCTATACTGATGGGAACTAATTTATGAGTACCTGATCCCCAGTTTTCTCCATTTTCTAGCTTCTCTTTCTGATAGTAATAAAGAAATATCAAACAGCAAAATTAAAAAGTTTTCTTTCTTTCTTAAATAAGACATGACACCTTCTTTTAGTTTATATTCACTGAATAAATGTAACCACTTAAGGCTATGAAGAATATGGCCATTTTTATAACAAAAAGAAACAAGAACAGACTGTTACAGTGGTAGACAGTTGGTCCCCAAATCCAATGATATAAATGAAATCTTGAACAGATAAAAAACACAAACAAGCCCCCGACCTGCAATAAAACTATAACTGTGCTGACAACGAGGACTGTTATTAACAAATGACAACTTTTCTTAGGAATTTCTAGAGGCCAGAATGTTGGTAATATTTGGAAATGTACTGACAGTGAGTATATTATACCAGGCAAGTGATGACCAAAAGAAGCCCCGCGCAGCAATACTAACAGCAAAGGCCATTTCACACACAGAAAGGAGTCAGTCAAGCAGAAAAATAAATGTAAATACTGACTTAGAAATTAAGGAAAAAAAACCAACCCTGCTGATGCAGCCAGACAGTAAAAATTGGAACATAAGAAAGATGGTGAATAAAAACTAACTGTAACTAAAGAAGCTAGAAAAACAACAGCAAAAACTCAAAGCAGAAAAAATATATATAAAAAGAAAGTACAAATGCAGTGCTGCTCAGTAAAAAACAAAAGCTGCCTCTCTAAAAACAGTTTTAAAAATAGAGTATAGTGTTTTTGATCTAGAAACACACACACACACACACACAGATATACTACCCTGGAAACCCAAAGGGGCCATAATAACCAGAATGCCACATACAGCAATGCCAATGATGTTGAAAAAGGAGTAAAGAGACAGTTTTGTTTTACTTTGGAAGGAAAAAAATAGTCCTGAAGGGTTAACATTGCAAAATGGACACATTCTGTATATTACAAATATTCGGTTCACACTGACTTAAAACATCCAGGTTAAACTGCTTTTAACAATATGACTATTACACTGAACTCGACTACTTAGCAAATACACGTTTCTACATATTTCAAATTCCGATGTACTGAAGCCAAAGCTTCTAAGATATTTAAAAAGCAAAGCAATGGATGAAAAGTCTTAAAGACACTGTTTCCAAAAATTATACTTTTTAACATTAGAATTAGTTGTCTTCCCTGTGTATAAATGGGCCTGCACTAAGTTTCTGCCTCCAAACAGACCTATTCATTATCCGATCAGATTTTCCATGGATGGAATGTGCTGGTGATGAGTGTTGCTGCTGTTGTTTAGTTGCTACGTCCTGTCCGACTCTTTTGCAACCCCATGGACGGTAGTCCACCAGGTTTCTCTTTCTATAGGATTTCCCGGGCAAGAATACTGGAGTGGGTTGCCATTTCCTGCTCCGGGGAATCTTCCCGACACGGTGACAGAACCCGAGTCTCCTGTGTTGGCAGGCGGATTCTTTACCACAGAGCCACCTGGGAAACATGCCAAATTTGTTTCGCATACAAAAGTTTCTCTCACTGTAAAAGCTGTACAGTCACTATAAAAACATTACACAACTGGCCAAACTAGAAAACAAGGAGGTATTAACAATGGTTATCGGCCTTTTCATATTATTTCTGATACACTATGTTTATTTGTGCACATTAAAAGATGGGATCAAAGTGTACATACTATTTTGTATATCATAAACATTTAAAAATCTCAACAAGCACTCCATCATGTTTTTGGTAATTATATTTAGAATAAAGCACTAGGTTGCTGTTTCATTCTTTGCATTCTCTTCTTTTTTCCTGTATGATCTGGAATGTGAGTCTCAATCTGGCTGCACATTAGAAACTTTGCACTGATGTATCCCCAAATACTGAGCCAATTTTTCCTAGCAACAATTCTGTATTGTTCAATGTGGACTTTTAGTCAACACTTTTTGCTCTTATTGCATAGAGATAGGTCTTCCTGTAGGTGACTTAAGAAGCAAATACTTTATTTTCTCTGAGCCTCCCACATGCTGTTTTTCCCTATTCAGCAATAGTTCATTTAAGTTCCATGGAGGTTTTCCTTTTATTTGCCCATAAACAAGGTGAGAAGTGCCCAGATTCAGTGGCTATAAACAGACAGCTGAAGGGATGGTTTTTATATCCCACCCTTCTGTGCGGTGATCAAAACCAAATTTTAGCTGCAGAGCTGACAAACACGGTTTTAACCCCCCTTTTAATCCTCATATCCAGAAGCACCTACTGTAACCAATTCTGGAAACTTTCAGGACTCCACAGTGTAAAATGAGTTGCTTTGTGACCTACTAGTGCTCACTCCAGGGTCAACTCTGTACCATAATCTAAAAAATGATTTATCTGCTTTGCAGTTCTCCTAATTTCATTAATTGTCACCTTCCCTGGTATTTGTGCTTTTTCATTTTATCCTTTTACTGTCATTTTAATGAAGTTTGTAAAGTAAGCATAGATAAATGTATATGATCAATTTTTACTATGGACGACAGAAGGAGATAGCTTATTTACAAACTCAGTAGCCCTATATGTAAACAGATAACTGAAGTAAGGTTTCCATTTATGGCTCTTTCAGCTTTAATTGACTAAACATGAAGAAATCATAGTAGTATAGGTTTTTGGAATCTACTTAATTTAATGAAAAAGCTTATCAAATGTCTCAATTCTCTAGAACATCTATTTCAATGACACCGTGCTAACTGTACATATCTTCTCTTCTTAGAATAACCACCTATCATTACATCTGTAAACAAAATAGACAATTTACTAACCTCTGCTTCTGTTGCTTGGGACTGTAAAAGCTGTCGTATACGAAGTATGTCCTTTTCTATTTGTTGAATTCTGGTTATTCTTCGCTAAAATAAAATAAGTAACCAAATTAGGTCTATTTTTATTAAAAACATTAGTTCTTAATATTAATTTAACATTAACCATTCTATGGTTACCATTTAAAAGCTTAGGATTGTTCTTAGTGAAAATTAGATACATACATATATACATATTCATATACTGAGGACATCAGTGGATCAGTTCAACTTTTTAACATATCTAATGTTATAAAACAGATCTCTAGATTTAGGAAAACTGTACAAATGCAAGTCATGTATCTACTTGGACCATAAAGAAAGGTGAGTGCTGAAGAATTGATGCTTCTGAACTGTGGTGTTAGAGAAGACTCTTGAGAGTCCCTTGGACTGCAAGGAGATCCAACCAGTCCATCCTAAAGGAAATCAGTCCTGAATATTCACTGGAAGGACTGATGCTGAAGCTGAAACTCCAATACTTTGGCCATCTGATGTGAAGAGCCAAATCTCTGGAAAAGACCCTGATGCTGGGAAAGATTAAAGGCAGAAGAAGGGGACGACAGAGGATAAGATATGGTTAGATGGTATCATGGATTTCAACGGACATGAGTTTGAGCAAACTCAGGGAGACAGTGAAGGACGGGAAAGCCGGGCATGCCGCCGTTCAGAGTAGCAAAGAGTTGGACATGACTGAGCAACTGAACAACAAATGATACGTAACAGTGTGAAATTGGTATTTAAAAGCTGTTCTCAAAAACTATTAAAAAAAAAATTACATCTGAATTTAAACTTTTATATGAATTCAGATGTCAGTACAGTAAAATGGGTTTATATAAAGCATGGCATCCTGTAGAGAAAGAGCATCTGATTTTTTTTTAAGAAGCAACAGTATGTAAAAAATAATAATATTCCCCAAACTTATTCCTGTTACAGGTCAGCAGTACCTTTCAGAGTTAGCTTTCCCAAATACTTACTGCAGCTAAACATTATTCCCAACACTAAAAATCACAATGATGGTAAGAGTTACTGCTTCCCCCATATACTGAGATCTTCAAGTGAACACAAAGCAGTAACTACAGATCAAACAATGTGGAATTGAAAAATGTGGGAAATGTTTTCAAGTACACATGTTTTAAAAATAAGTACTGCTGATATTGTATCATCTTCTGCCATAATTCCATAGTTGACATTGTAACATTGGTATAAAAAACTGTATTGTAAGGGTAATTGTTTCAATGAGGAAAAAGTGTCAGAAACTGGATGGAGTCATTTCCAAACTTTTTATGATTATGGACCCATCAATGAAAGATTTTTGAGCACGTATACTTCAATAGATAATTAAAGTATTATAACGAACAGCTTTAAGTATATACAGCTAAAAAACTTACATACAAACTTACCCTTTGATCAAACATAGCTCTGTTTAAATACAATGTCCTTATGATTTTGTTGCCATAGCAGGAATGATTATTGTTGCTGCTTCATTATGATAAACAAACATGGAAAAGCTCAAAAAATTTGTGCTCACCGAAAAAGAAAACTTCCTCCCTCTGTCCCGCCTTTGTAACACTACAACTATTCTCTATCACGATTCTGAAAATAGTGAACCTAAGGTAAATAATATTCTCTAATTAAGACATTCTACCATGTCCAATTTTCACCATGAAAATACGCGGAAGGACTTCTGGTAGCTCTCTAAAGATTCTGCAGAGATGAGTGACCACTTCTACATCAGACACCAAATACATCCTGGCGTCACAGAAACAACACAACTATCTACACTTACTACCTTCATGTTTCATTGTTTTCCTCTCTTCATACAACCAGCTCCCCCTCATCAATAAAGTCCCAAGTCAAAATTTTTACTATTTAGAGGATGAAAACAGGAAAATATATCTAACATTCCTCTTCACAGAACTGTATTTCTGTACTGCTATTAGGTCACTAAACCCTGTAATCATCACCTTGATGACCGCTTCCACAATAACCTGTGTGCTTTTGTTACTCAACATAAAACGGAAGAAGCCGGTAGCATTTCTTTCCATTCTCTATATGACAATCTTGAATATTTATGAAATTTAATTAAATGCAAAATGCTTACTTGTTCAGGCATACAGAGATGGTATGACTTTTGAAAAACTGATATAAAAATTATAAGGTAATATAGTTTGATATATATATTGAAATTCCATTTAGAATCAAACTCCATACCCACCGGAGACACTCAGAGGGCTCAAACAAACTTTACGTGCATCAGGACCAAGAGACCCTACAGAGACTGAGAAGGAACTGTGCGTGAGTATCTCCTGTGAACATATGGGTCAGCAGTGACCTGCCTCAGAGAGGGGCTCTGGGTGCAGCAGACTTGGGTATCGCATAAGTCCTCTTGGAGGAGGCCGCCATTAACCCCACCATAGAGCAGGCAGAACTTACATAGGACTGGGGAAATAAGACCCCTGGAGGAAACAAACAGAACCTTGTGTGCACCAGGACCAAGGAGAAAGGAGATTGACCCAGACTTGCCCGTGAGTGTCCAGGAGTCTCCAGTGGAGGCATGGGATGGTGGTGGCCTGCTGAAGGGCTGGGGGACTGAGCGTAGCAGGGCCTGCACGGGATCTTTTGAAGGAGGTCACCATTAACTTCATTACCTCCACTATAGTTTGCTGCTAAGTCACTTCAGTTGTGTCTGACTCTGTGCGACCCCATAGATGGCAGCCCATGAGGCTCCCCCATCCCTGGGATTCTCCAGGCAAGAACACTGGAATGGGTTGCCATTTCCTTCTCCAATGCATGAAAGTGAAAAGTGAAAGGGAAGTCGCTCAGTCGTGTCCAACTCTTCATGACCCCATGGACTGCAGCCTACCAGGCTCCTCCATCTATGGGATTTTCCAGGCAAGAGTACTGGAGTGGGGTGCCATCACCTTTGGCCCCAGGTATACAGCAGGGAGGGATGACAGCTCCACCCATCAACAGAAAACTGGATTAAAGATTTACTGATCCTGGCCCCGCCCCTCAGAAAAAGACCCAGTTTCCCCCTCAGTCAGTCTCTCCTGTCAGGAAGCTTCTATAAGCCTCTTATCTTTCTCCATTAGAGAGCAGACAGACTGAAAACCACAATCACAGAAAACTAACCAATCTGATCACATGAACCACAGCCTTGTCTAACTCAATTAAACTATGAACCATGCCGTGTCGGGCTGCCCAAGATGGACGGATCATGGTGTCGAGCTCTGACAAAACATGGCCCACTGGAGAAGGGAATGGCAAACCACTTCAGTATTCTTGCTTTGAGAACCCCATGAACAGTATGAAAATGCAAAAAGATAGGATACTGAAAGATGAACTCCCGGGGTTGGTAGGTGCTCACTACGCTACTGGAAATAACTCCAGAAAGACTGAAGAGATGGAGCCAAAGCAAAAACAACATCCAGTTGTGGATGTGACTGGTGATGGAAGTAAAGTCCAATGCTGTAAAGAGCAATACTGCATAGCAATGTTAGGTCCATGAATCAAGGCAGATTGGAAGTGGTCAAACAGGAGATGGCCAAGAGTGAACGTTGACATTTTAGAAATCAGCAAACTAAAATGGACCGGAATGGGTGAATTTAGCTCAGATGACCATTATATCTACTACTGTGGGCAGAAATCCCTTAGAAGAAATGGAATAGCCATCATAGTCAACAAAAGAGTCCGAAAGAGTATTTGATGCAGTCTCAAAAACGACAGAATAATCTGTTTGTTTCCAAGGCAAACCATTCAACATCACAGTAATCCAAGTCTATGCCCTGAGCAGTAATGCTGAAGAAGCTGAAGTTGAATGGTTCTATGAAGACCTACAAGACCTTCTAGAACTAACACCCAAAAGAGATGTCCTTTTCATTACAGCGGACTGGAATGCAAGAGTAAGAAGTCAAGAAACACCTGGAGTAACAGGCAAATTTGGCCTTGGAATACAGAATGAAGCAGGACAAAGGCTAATAGAGTTTTTCGAAGAGAACGCACTGGTCATAGCAAATACCCTCTTCCAACAACACAAGAGAAGACTCTATATATGGTATCACGAGATGGTCAACACCAAAATCAGACTGATTATATTCTTTGCATCCAAAGATGGAGAAGCTCTATACAGTCAGCAAAAGCAAGACCAGGAGCTGACTGTGGCTCAGATCATGAACTCCTAATGCCAAATTCAGACTTAAACTGAAGAAAGTAAGGAAAACCCACTAGACCAATCAGATATGACCTAAATCATACCCCTTATGATTATACAGTAGAAGTGATATACAGATTCAAGGGATTAGATCTGACAGAGTGCCTGAAGAACTATGGATGCATGTTCCTAATATTGTATAGGAAGGAGGGATCAAGACTATCCCCCAAAAAAAGAAGTGCAAAAAGGCAAAATTGTTGTCTGAGGAGGCTTTACAAATAGCTGTGGAAAGAAGAGAAGTGAAAGGCAAAGGACAAAAGGAGAGATATACCCATTTGAATGCAGAGTTCCAATGAATTGCAAGGAGAGATGAGAGCAATCCTCAGTGATCAGTGCAAAGAAACAGAGGAAAAGAACAGAAAAGGAAAGACTAGAGATCTCTTCAAGAAAATTAGAGATACCACGGGAACATTTCAGGCAAAGATTGGCAAAATAAAGGACAGAAATGGTATGGACCTAACAGAAGCAGAAGATATTAAGAGGTGGCAAAAATACACAGAAGAACTGAACAAAAAAGTTCTTCATGACCCAGATAATCATGATGATATGATCACTCACCTAGAGCCAGACAACATGGAATGCAAAGTAAACTGGCCCTTAGGAAGCATCATTACAAACAGAGCTAGTGGAGGTGATGGAATTCCAGTGGAGCTGTTTCATATCTTAAAAGATGATGCTGTGCAAGTGCTGCACTCAAAACGCCAGCAAATTTGGAAAACTCAGCAGTGGCCACAGGACTGGAAAAGTTCTCTTTTCATTGCAATCCCAAAAGGCAATGCCAAAGAATGCTCAAACTACTGCACAATTGCACTCATCTCACACGCTAGTAAAGTGATGCTCAAAATTCTCCAAGCCAGACTTCAACAGTATGTGAACTGTGAACTTCCAGATGTTCCAGCTGGTTTTAGACAAGGCAGAGGAACCAGATATCAAACTGCCAACACCCGCTGACTCACTGAAAAAGCAAGAGCATTCCAGAAAATCATCTAATTCTGTTCTATTGTCTATGCCAAAGCCTTTGACTGTGTGGATCACAACAAACTATGAAAAATTCTTAAAGAGATGGGAACACCAGACCACCTGACCTGCCTCTTGAGAAACCTGTGTGCAGGTCAGGAACCAACAGTTATCACTGGACATGGAAGAACAGACTGGTTCCAAATTTGGAAAGCAGTATGTCAAGGCTGTATCTTGTCTCCGTGTTTATTTAACATATATGCAGAGTACATCATGAGAAACACTGGGCTGGGTGAAAACAAGCTGCAATCAGGATTGCTGGGAGAAATACCAATAACCTCAGATATGCAGATGATACCACCCTTACGGCAGAAAGTAAGGAAGAACTAAAGAGCCTCTTGATGAAAATGAAAGAGGAGAGTGAAAAAGTTGGCTTAAAGCTCAACATTCAGAAAACAAAGATCATGGCATCTGGTCCCATCACTTCATGGGAAATAGATGGGAAAACAGTGGAAATAGTAGCTGACTTTATTTTCTTGGGCTCCAATATCACTGCAGATGGTGACTGCAGCCATGAAATTAAAAGACGCTTACTCCTCAGAAGGAAAGTTATGACCAACCTAGATAGCATATGTAAAGCAGAGACATCACTTTCCCAACAAAGGTCTGTCTAGTCAAGGCTATGGTTTTTCCTGTGGTCATGTATAGATGTGAGAGTTGGAGTATAAAGAAAGCTGAGTGCCAAAGAATTGATGCTTTTGAACTGTGGTGTTGGAGAAGACTCTTGAGAGTCCCTTGGACTGCAAGGAGATCCAACCAGTCCAAGCTGAAGGAGATCAGTCCTGGGTGTTCACTGGAAGGACTGATGCTGAAGCTCCAATACTTTGGCCACCTGATGTGAAGAAATGACTCATTTGAAAAGACCCTGATGCTGGGAAAGATTGAGGGCGGGAGAAGGGGATGACAGAGGATGAGACGGTTGGATGGTATCACCAACTCAATGAACATGAGTTTGGGTAAACTCTGGGAGTTGGTGATGGACAGGGAGGCCTGGTATGCTGCGGTTCATGGGGTTGCAAAGAATCAGACACAACTGAGTTACTGAACTGACTGACCTCTAAAACATGTATAATAGTAAATTTGAGATAAATTAAAAGATCCAGTTGAAAAATAAAACATTAGATTTACTAGAAAAAAATATGAGGGTATATTTAAAGATAGGAAAAGATGTAAAAATAGGTCGAAGAAAGCACGAATATGACAATATAATTAATTTAGCATTACAATAAAAACTAATTTTTTGTTATCATTAAGCTAAAGTAAGTAACAGATTTGGCAGGGAAGGGTTGTGAAATACATCATGTACTGGATATTAAGATGGGTATTAAGCATATATTAAAATATCTCTTAAGTATATATGAATAAGACATCTAATAATATGAAAAAAACAGCAAAAAGAAAATCTAAAAGTCTAATACATACATGAAAAGATATTCAACTTCAGTTACTCATGAAAGTATAAACTAAATGACAAGATAATTGTTTCACATGCCCATTGACTGTTAATTATAAAGTTTGACTCAATTTCTGAAGGAAAAAAAAACAACAGTCAAAGGAAACAGAATTCTCATATACTCCTGGGAGGAATGTAAACTGATAAAATCATTTTGAGTGCAATCTGGCAAACACTATTCAGAACACTCCTACCTTAGGGCCAGGTATGTATGCCAGAGCAGAGGTCAGCAAGTTACAGCTTGCCAGTCATGTGTGTCTATGGATTAAGTTTTACTGACACACAGCAATGCTCATTTGCTCATATACTGCTGTCTATGGTTGCTTTCTTGCTACAAAGGCAGAGTTGAGTAGTCGCAACAGACCACATGGTCCACAAAGTCTAAAATACTGACCATATAGCCGCCTAAGAAAAAGACTCCTGAGCTAGAAAAAGACTCTTGAGCTACAAAAACTTTTGTGCACATTTATAGGATATGGATAAGTATGTTTATCAGAGTTGTTGTAACAGTGAGAAATTATAAACAACCTAAGTATCTGTGAACCAGAAAACAGGTAAAGCTACACAGAACTATGTCATCCATGTATTTATAAAACACTACAGCAGTACAGAAGTATAAGTAACCTTCACCCTACTAATCCCCAACTCCCAGAAAAAGCTCTTATGAACAACTTGATGTATATTTATCCAACCTTTTCTTACACGCATAGAGGAGAGTAGGGAGCACCATACTAGGTGCCCAAATTTGTGCTGAACAAATAAAGAAACAAATAAACAAATAACCAAACTGTTAATGGAGATAGCTAGAGACTAATTCAAACAGGCATGGGCAAGAGTGGAGTTTGTTTCAATTTCCCCTGAACTGTTCAACAGTCATTTGCACGGGTTTTATTGGTCATCTGTGTTTTCTTTTCAATAAACTGAATGATTACATCCTCTGCCCATATAAAAAAGAGTTGCCTTTTTCTTATTAGTTTGTAGAATTCTTACAGTACAGGGATATTAAACCTTTCTCCCTTGATGTGCTCCCAGATGAATGCTTTTAAAATTTTACAAAGTAAATCCTCTGCCCTCCTATTGCTTTTGAGTTTCCAATCTTAATTAAGATCTCTCTTGTCCTAGTTTCTTCTATTAACTTTATTTCTTACATTTAGATATTTAACTCACCTGTAACTGTTCACGCACAAGATGTGAGGTAGGGATCTACTTTCATTTCTGTACTACCAGACAGGGCTTCCCTGGTGGCTCAGTAGTAAAGAATCCGCCTGCCAGTGCAGGAGACGTGGGTTCCATCCCTGGGTCGGGAAGATCCCCTGGAGAAGGAAATGGCAACCCACTCCAGGATTCCTGCCTGAGAAATCCCCTGGACAGAGAAGCCTGATGGCCTACAGTTCACGGGGTCACAAAAGAGTCGGACATGACTTAGTGATTAAAAGACAACTACCACCAAAAAGGTTCCTAGTTATTATCCATGTGTTCACTGAGCTATTTACCACTCCCCACCCCGCCCCCGCCCCAAACCTGCAACTTTTATCATTAAAAGATTCCAGATTCCCTTCCTCTTTTTCTAGTCTCTATTCTATTTGCCTACGTCTATTCCTGTGCTATTAATATCATACTGTGATTACTGCAACACCTGTACAGTAAATTTTACCAAATGGTAAGGTAAATCCTCACTCATTATAATTTTCTTAAATACTTTTGGAAATTCTTACTTTAGAAACTTAAGAATAATTTTTCTGGGCTCTAAAAAAACTAAGATTATGACTGGAATCATATTATCTTTCTCTATCAACTTTTTAAAGAGGACATCATTAGGATATTAAAATCTTCTCACCTAGGAATCTTATTTATTTTTAGCAACAGAGACATCGACGGTTTAATGGAAGGGGGATCTTACACACCTGAAGCAAGGTCCTGGAGTGGTCCCCTACCACGTGCGACGGACTGCAGGCAGGACACGCAGCAGGCTTCCCTCTCGGGTGGAAGGGGAGACTGCCAGTTATAGAGTGAGGTCGGGTTGGCTCATTAGTCACCAGGGAAACCAGCAGAGGGGGAGAGCCCTTCACGGCCCCAGTGATAAGCACAGTCAATAGCTGGGGCCAGGGGCAAGTGTGTGGGCAGGTCAGTCTCGTACGCAGGGTGCAGGGGAAGCAGGCACTCAGAGGATGTACAGACAGCAAGAGAGCAGCTGGCTGGAGGGGTCTGACTACTCACTTCACTCCACACCCTGCAGGACCCTTACAATCTTAGCTGGCCTCGCTTTTGCCATATCCCTGGCGTCGCTGCGACCAGGTAACACAAACACAACGCAGACAGCCACACGGGCTTTTCTACTTTCAAGGCTGCACAGTGTGTCCTTCAGCAATTTGATATTTCTCTTCATGTGGGTCTGTTTTCGGTATTTTAAAGTTTCCTGGCATTATGAAGAGATCCTTCTATCCAACTGCCATTTCCAAATGGTAGCCATTGCTAATAGAGAAACACTAATTCATCTTAACTCCAGCCACCTTACTGAGTTCTCTCATTAGCTAAAATACTTTCTGGCTCTTCGCCGTGGCTTTTCTAGGTAGACAACTATATAATTCACAATTATTTGGTCTCTTCTAGTTGGAAAGCAGTGCAGTAAACAACTTGTTTTCTTTCTACCTGAATTAGTGGAACCTCCAAACAAAGTAACAGTGATGACAGCAAGCAGCAACCCATGTTAATGACTGCAACGGTAATAATCTAATTACTTCTCTATTTTCTCAATCTAATGTAATGTTGGCTTCTGTTTCTGGTACATAATTATTGTTTTAAAAAACTTTCACTCTATTTTTATTTTACTTGGAATTTTTATCCATCTTTTTTGCTTACAAAGGAGGTACCACATTTTATTCTCATGGCCTCAGGCCTTCTTGGAATTCACTTCCATGTTCATTAGCTGGCCATTCTAGTCTTACATGTTGAGTCACTCAAGCAGAGTTACAAGGGAAAGAATTACTATGGACAATTATTTTCATTATTCCCATTACCTAACTATTAATATTTGTAACAGCTGCATACTACTAATTTAATAACTACCCAAATGATGGACAGTGAAATTGTCTCTCTCTGTAAGTGTCTTACAAATAGTGTTGCAATGAATATCATAAAATCTATACTTATATTCTTGCTGCTTTAAGTAGACATTCCTGGAGGACGTATTCTGAGAGTCTTACAGAATTACTAGGTCAGAGGGTACAAACATTTTAACTTTGACAGGGAGTGCTACAGAGTCCTTCAGGATTGTACCAGTTTATTCTTACAACAGGCAGACAACGCTTCGTATTACAGTCTCTCGCCATCTCACCAGTATTACATGACACTAAACTTTAAAGCTTTTGCCAGTCTGATAGGCAGAAAATTAACCAACCAAACAATAAACCACCACCACTAACAAAAAACATTATTTTATGTTACTTTTCCCTAATGACTAGTGATGTTTAAGCATCTTTTCACAATTATTTATTAACCACTTGTACTTCTGTGATGGGACTACTCATACCTTGTGATTATTTTCCTCTTTGGTTGTCTTGTTTTCAACTGATTTGTAGGTGCTCTCTGTATATTAGGGATATTAACTCCTCATGTGTACTACAAATACTTCCATTTTTGCTTTGTGTACAATATTTCTTTAACCCTAACCTTAATATATTTCCAGAATAAATAAATGTTTGTTGTATTTATAAAATATGGACTAAAAATTCCTGAAAATATTAACTAGCAAAAGAAGAACACTATATTCCAGAACAAAATTAAAATGAATACATCTGCACATATCTGGACAAAACGGCCAAGAAAGAACTCAAGTTAATCTGTTTACAGTAAGCTGTCTGGAATATACATATTTATATTTATATATTAATACAGAAATTTTCATTTCTACATCTCATTTCTTAAGTACCTCTAAAACAAATCCCTGGTAGCTCAGAGGTTAAAGCATCTGCCTGCAATGCAGGAGACCCAGGTTCGATCTCTGGGTTGGGAAGATCCCCTGGAGAAGGAAATGGCAACCCACTCCAGTATTCTTTCCTGGAGAATCCTATGGATGGAGGAGCCTGGTGGGCTATAGTCCACGGGGTTGCAAAACGTTGGACACGACTGAGCGACTTCACTTCACTTTACTTCACTTCTAAAACAAACACATTAACAGATATAGAAAAACTTGCATACAGTATGCCATAAGCTCACATTCTAAAAACGTAAATTCCGCTGGAGAAGGGAATGGCAAACCACTTAAGTATTCTTGCCTTGAGAACCCCATGAACAGTATGAAAAGGCAAAATGACAGGATACTGAAAGAGGAACTCCCCAGGTCAGTAGGTGCCCAATATGCTACTGTAGGTCAGTGGAGAAATAACTCCAGAAAGAATGAAGGGATGGAGCCAAAGCAAAAACAATACCCAGTTGTGGATGTGACTGGTGATAGAAACAAGATCCGATGCTGTAAAGAGCAATATTGCACAGGAACCTGGAATGTCAGGTCCGTGAATCAAGGCAAATTGGAAGTGGTCAAACAGGAGTTGGCAAGAGTGAACGTCAACATTCTAGGAATCAGCGAACTAAAATGGACTGGAATGGGTGAATTTAACTCAGATGACCAGTATATCTACTATTGCAGGAAGGAATCCCTCAGAAGAAATGGAGTAGCCATCACGGTCAACAAAAGAGCCCGAAATGTAGTACTTGGATGCAATCTCAAGAACGACAGAATGATCTCTGTTCGTCTCCAAGGCAAACCATTCCATATCACAGTAATCCAAGTCTATGCCCCAACCAGTAACGCTGAAGAAGCTGAAGTTGAACGGTTCTATGAAGACCTACAAGACCTTCTAGAACTAACACCCAAAAAAGATGTCCTTTTCATTCTAGGGGACTGGAATGCAAAAGTAGGAAGTCAAGAAACACCTGGAGTAACAGGCAAACTTGGCCTTGGAATGTGGAATGAAGCAGGGCAAAGGCTAATAGAGTTTTGCCAAGAAAATGCACTGGTCATAGCAAACACCCTCTTCCAACAACACAAGAGAAGACTCTACACATGGACATCACCAGATGGTCAACACCGAAATCAGATTAATTATATTCTCTGCAGCAAAAGATGGAGAAGCTCTATACAGTCAACAAAAACAAGACCAGGAGCTGACTGTGGCTCAGATCATGAACTCCTTATTGCCAAATTCAGACTCAAATTGAAGAAAATAGGGAAAACCGCTAGACCATTCAGGTATGACCTAAATCAAATCCCTTATGATTATACAGTGGAAGTGAGAAATAGATTGAAGGGCCTAGATCTGATAGATAAGAGTGCCTGGTGAACTATGGAATGAGGTTCGTGACATTGTACAGGAGACAGGAATCAAGACCATCCCCATGGAAAAGAAATGCAAAAAGAAAAATGGCTGTCTGAGGAGGCCTTACAAATAGCTGTGAAAACAAGAGAAGCAAAAAGCCAAGGAGAAAAGGAAAGATATAAGCATATGAATGCAGAGTTCCAAAGAATAGCAAGAAGAGATAAGAAAACCTTCTTCAGCGACCAATGCAAAGAAATCGAGGAAAACAACAGAATGGGAAAGACTAGAGATCTCTTCAAGAAAATTATAGATACCAAGGGAACATTTCATGCAAAGATGGGCTCAATAAAGGACAGAAATGGTCTGGACCTAACAGAAGCAGAAGATATTAAGAAGAGATGGCAAGAATACACAGAAGAACTGTACAAAAAAGATCTTTACGACCTGGATAATCACGATGGTGTGATCACTCATCTAGAGCCAGACATACTGGAATGTGAAGTTAAGTGGGCCTTAGAAAGCATCACTACAAACAAAGCTAGTGGAGGTGATGGAATTCCAGTAGAGCTATTTCAATCCTAAAAGATGATGCTGTGAAAGTGCTGCACTCAATATGCCAGCACATTTGGAAAACTCAGCAGTGGCCACAGGACTGGAAAAGGTCCGTTTCATTCCAATCCCAAAGAAAGGCAATGCCAAAGAATGTTCAAACTACTGCACAATTGCACTCATCTCACACGCTAGTAAAGTAATGCTCAAAATTCTCCAAGCCAGGCTTCAGCAATATGTGAACCGTGAACTTCCTGATGTTCAAGCTGGTTTTAGAAAAGGCAGAGGAAACAGACATCAAATTGCCAACATCTGCTGGATCATGGAAAAAGCAAGAGAGTTCCAGAAAAACATCTATTTCTGCTTTATTGACTATGCCAAAGCCTTTGACTGTGTGGATCACAATAAACTGTGGAAAATTCTGAAAGAGATGGGAATACCAGACCACCTAACCTGCCTCTTGAGAAATCTGTATGCAGGCCAGGAAGCAACAGTTAGAACAGCACATTGAACAACAGACTGGTTCCAAACAGGAAATGGAGTTCATCAGGGCTGTATATTGTCACCCTGCTTATTTAACTTACATGCAAAGTACATCATGAGAAATGCTGGGCTGGAAGAAGCACAAGCTAGAATCAAGATTGCTGGGAGAAATATCAATAACCTCAGATATGCAGATGACACCACCCTTATGGCAGAAAGTGAAGAGGAACTAAAAAGCCTCTTGATGAAAGTAAAAGAAGAGAGTGAAAAAGTTGGCTTAAAGCTCAACATTCAGAAAACGAAGATCATGGCATGTGGTCCCATCTCTTCATGGGAAATAGATGGGGTAACAGTGGAAGCAGTGTCAGACTTTATTTTTTTGGGTTCCAAAATCACTGCAGATGGTGACTGCAGCCATGAAATTAAAAGATGCTTGCTCCTTGGAAGAAAAGTTATGAGCAACCTAGATAGTATATTCAAAAGCAGAGACATTACTTTGCCGACTAAGGTCTGTCTAGTCAAGGCTATGGTTTTTCCTGTGGTCATGTATGGATGTTAGAGTTGGACTGTGAAGAAGGCTGAGTGCTGAAGAATTGATGCTTTTGAACTGTGGTGTTGGAGAAGACTCTTGAGAGTCCCTTGGACTGCAAGGAGATCCAACCAGTCCATTCTGAAGGAGATCAGCCCTGGGATTTCTTTGGAAGGAATGATGCTAAAGCTGGAACTCCAGTACTTTGGCCACCTCATGCGAAGAGTTGACTCATTGGAAAAGACTCTGATGCTGGGAGGGATTGGGGGCAGGAGGAGGAGGGGACAACAGAGGATGAGATGGCTGGATGGCATCACGGACTCGAAGGCTGTGAGTCTGAGTGAACTCCGGGAGTTGGTGATGGACAGGGAGGCCTGGCGTGCTGCGATTCATGGGATCGCAAAGAGTCGGACACGACTAAGCAAGTGAACTGAACTGAACTGAAATTCATATAAACCAGAGTAAAATTTCTCATAGTTTTTCTATCAACAAACAAACAAAATCTCCCTGGTAATTTAAAATAATTTCATGAAAACACCAAACTGTTATAAATACTAAATCTGTATTAATTGTATCATATAATTTAAAGTATTTTTGGAAATTCATTATATATTCTTGATTCCATGCCACTTATATGGTGATAAACACCTTCTCCCAACACGTAACTTATCTTTTCACCATTTTTTTTTTTTTTTGGCTGTGCCACTTGGCTTGTGGGGTCTTAGTTCTCTGAACACAGCTGGAACTCAGGGCCTGGCAGTATGAGCACTGAGTCCAGACCGATGGACAGATAGGAAATTCCCAAACGTGTTTTTTCCCCTTTTCATTTTCTTTAAGGTGCCTAATAAAGATAAACTCTTAATTCTAAAGTAGTAAAATTTTACCAATCTTTACAATTAGTCTAATGTCTTAAGAAATCCTTTCTTATCCCAATATTCTTTCTTCACGTAGTCGAGGGTAGAAACATGGGAATGTTCTCCATGCAATTCGTTTCTCTTTCCAATGTTCTCTTTATACCTTTCTCTCCTTGAATGAGACTTACCTTCTTTAATATTCTGGGTTTCATTATACAAACACAGAAGTAAAAATCTCAAAGGATAACTAAAGTTAGCTAGCAACTAATAAGATGACCAGAATCGAATTCTTTTTCCCTCTTATAATTCCAAGGCATAGTAGAACAGTACCAGAGGACTGAAGTATGAGGGCAGAATTATGTGAATACTGGTTATGCTTCCCAGCAGCCATAGTAATTATTCTTATTTTGAACTAGTGCCAAAGTAAAGACAGACTTTAAAATATCTTTAATAATAAAACTTAGCCAAAGTTAACAGAGCGGTAATTCATTAGATTCTTCATAGAAATCTAGCTATTACTGTTTCGTAGTTTCATAATAAATGTTACCTGTGCTCGTTTTTCCATATCCTGGCAAGTACCTAGCTGTTCTTCCATTGCAACTCTGATTTGCCTTGCCTCATATTCCAACTGCCTTCTGGTCATATCTGTTTGTAAGGAAAACTAAAACCACAAATAAAATGGAAATGTTAATATCTTGTGTTTATCAGTAAAAATAAAAAAGCATATAAGTATCAATAAAGAAAATGAATAAACAGATACATGTTATTATATATGAGAAAATTATTTTTTACTCTAAGAAGTCCTAAAACTTGATCAGTGTGAGGCTCGGCCTGGGTTTCTGATCTGAAGAGTTGAAACACTTTCATTTCCCCACAGTCACAAATAGTTTTAATTAAATTGTACTAGCTCTTTAAAATATATATATATATTGGTCCAGTTAAGGTAAGCCTAATTTTAGTTACCTTACAATTCTTCTGCCCTGAAGAAGCACTACTTTGAATTATTAAAAACTGGTATTAATGTGGACAAAATAGGAAAATCATGAATCAGGCCCATCATCCTTAAGTTGATACCTCACTTTAGGATTGTTATATACATATAGAATAAACTGAGAGAACTTTCCCACATGTAAAATGAAGACAGAATAAAGAAAAGCTTTTATATAATACAATCATAAATTGCGAGATAACACAAACTTTTTGGTAAAAATATAAATATGAACCAAAGCTGAAACAAACCCAAAACAGTACTTCTTCATGGAGTGGGTGTTAGTACATTCAAAACTTTATTAGCCCTCTAACTACAATTCCAGACGCTGTGGTAACTGCTAGGTATAAAAAATGATGAAAAGAAGAAGGCAAAGAAACTTACAAAGACATGCTCCAAGGCTAAAAAAACGAACAGGCAAAATGACAGGTGACAGTTATAATGGACCAGGAAGGGAATAATCAAGTGCTGTAGATTTTTCATGCTCTGTAAGTCCAATAAAAAGCTGCGTGCGGACAATTCCCTGCAAGTCCAGGGGTTAGGATTCCATGCGCTCACTGTCAAGGGCACAGGCCTGATCCCTGATCAAGAAGCGAAGACCTTACATACACACATACTCACACACACAAAAGCTGCATCTGTATGTGTCTGACTCAGAATAGCATTCTGCAGGCCTAAGAATCCCAAACTGTGCTGTCCGGCAAGTTAGAGGAGCTTCCACCCTTTTCCCTTGCAATATACAGACGACACAGGCAGAATGTGTTCCTACAGGCATATCCACATCGTGTGTTGCAACACAGTTGAAACTGTCTGCATGCTGTGAGTCATGTTATAACTACACTTATCTGTCCTCCACTTCTAAAAATCCCTTGCACAAAAGGTTGAAGATGACACATTATGCTACAATAATGTGGTTTAGATCTGATGTTTTAAGCAATGCCTAGTAACCTGGTAAGTATTTCCATATGAAAGCATTCTTAACCTGGCTTCCCAATATAAAATAAATATTTTGTGAATTTATAAATATTTATGAAATATAAGCAATTTACATTTGCTAATGTTGCCTAATGGTCTATAATGTCTTACATATCCTCTTAAATAAATGTGACTGACTATATGGTAAATTAATATGGGAATGATTTGACAACTGATCTTTGTTTCAGGTATTAACCAATTGCTCTTGAACTGTTTCATACACAACTGCGTGCAGACAGCTGGACTCTAAATACTGTACATTTTAATCACCAAAGTGAATGTTAAGCAAAACACCGCTTTAACATTAAAAGCAAAGATCCCTCCAAACCCTCCTGAGCTCCTAATCCTCACACGTCAACACTCTCTATGAACTGTTCTTTCATTTGTGGTGTCTCCTGAGCTCCCAAAAGGATGTTAAGGACATTGTCAGGAAGGGAGATTCCTTCCCTCTCACAAACCTGGATAAGTGTGTGCTCAGGAGGCTGGGCACTAGTTCTAGCTCCTGCCAGACAACGCCCACGCAGGAAACTGATTAACTGTGTGTTTTGGAAAAGGTTTTTCCTTTGTTGTACTTTTTCTTTTATTATGTCCTCTCAAAAGTTTATTAGAAAATGAAAGATCTAAGCTAAGAGTGGAAGATTAATTTTAATTGGCCTATTAAATTGTTTTAAAATTTATGGGTGACAGTTAAAGTCTTATTTAAAATTATTAATGTATTTCAGAAATGTTCTTATATGTATCATCCCATGAATAAAACAGTTAACTTGGAGAGGTTGGGTAGGGAGGGAGAGGCTGACGGAATTAAGTTATTTTTTACATAGTTACATTAGCAAAACAAACAACTTTTAGTGCCTGCAAAAAGCCCTAACGTCTGTGCGAACAGCTACCGTCATTTACAGTAACTAGAACAGGGCTCAAGTTATCTCAAAGATACTTTCATTGCAAAAACCATCTGCCTTGAGTCCTGTAACATAGTTCAAAACACAGACAGATGGTGATGAACATTTCTACAGAGTATCTTTGGTAATTCAACACATCTAATAAAAAACCCAGCTGAATCCTGAATCTTCTAGTTGTATCATCTTTATATACAAAATTCAATGACTATGTATTTATGTTGAAGTTGGATAAAGCATATTACAGTTATAAACTTAGATACACTTTCAGATATAAAAATAAGTTGTTTTGTCAAGTTACTTACATTTTCAGTTAAAGGAAGGCTGTCTATTCTTTTAGTGAGATTCTGAAGTTGAGCATAATACCAGTCTTTTTCCTTTTCTTCTTTGTCAAGGTCAGCAAGAAGCAATGATCTGTTTTTCAAAAAAAGTTAAGTTTACACAATGCTAATACAGAGCACATAACAGCGACTCTTATAAGCTATAAATGTAATGTTTTCTATTTAAAGTAATATAATGAATAAGTAAGAATTTTACTAATTTGAGATTTCTGAAGGAGGGACTTACAGTCATTAAAATTTGAATATTAAAAGTTTTAAACTTTTTCAGCTAAATAAGATGGCAACCATTCTTACTAGAATATTTACATTTCAACCAAATGCTTTCTTCACATTTATTTACAGCCTAAGAATTCGATGTTGGTATACAGTAAAAAGTACAGATTTAATAAAACTCAGATCTAAGAATAAAAAGTACAATAAAAGAGCAAAGAAAAGCAGGAATTATGCAAAAAATAAGTCTGGAGTATAGGCAACTATTGCATGTAGCTTTCAGCTTCTTCTTGGTTAAAATAAGAAATATATTATCACTGTGTATAAGAGGAGGTTGTTCTGAGGGAGAGAAACATTTTCTTAGGCTTGGAATCTGAAGATGAACTTGTTACATAATTTCTGACAACCCAATCAATGATGTCCTCAATAACAACCTATATCAATACTCTATATCTGATCAATATAAACATAATGCAAAATAAAGTGTTAAGAGGAAAAAATCAGTAGGTACAAGTAGTATTAAAGATCCTACATGGCTCAGATGGTAAAGCGTCTGCCTGCAATGTGGGAGACCTGGGTTCAATCCCTGTGCTGGGAAGATCCCCTGGAGAAGGAAATGGCAACCCACTCCAGTACTCTTGCCTGGAAAATCCCATGGACAGAGAAGCCTGGTAGACTCCAGTCCATGGGATCCCAAAGAGTCCGACACGACTGAGCGGCTTCACTTTCACAAGAAGTATATGATCTATGTCCTTTTGTGTGACTCTTTCCCTAAGCGACCACTATTACTCTTGTATTTATTTCCAGAGACATTCTATAAAAATGAAAGAATATATGTGTGTATATGTACATGTACATTTAAAAACATAAATAATAGCATATTATTATCTGTGTTGTCATAACTTTACCACTTAAAAGTCTATCTTGCAGATCATTCTTGTATCAGAATATAAAGAGGTCCTATGTGTTTTTCTGCTAGCTGCAAAGATATTTATGAATCCATACAAGAATAAATAATAACTGGTTCTATGTTAGAGGGCATTTAGGGTCTTTTTTTTCCCATTTAGGGTCTTTCTAATCTTTTGCTATTATACATATATCCTTTTATGTAACTTTATTGTACAAATATGCAAGCATGTATAGATGACAAATTCCTAGGATATCTAAATTTTTAACTTACTGTCCTTACTAGATATTGTACCAATTTATGCTTCTGCCACCTTTGACAATCTAAATGCTTTATCAAACTTTTAAGATCCTTTTACATTTCTAGGGTTTAAAAAATGGTATATCATTATGGACTTCCTTGTTTCTGGCCACGCTATACAGCTTGTGGGATCTTAGTTTCCAGACCACAGATGGAACCCCAGCTCACGGCATTAGAAGTGCAGAGTCCTAACCACTGGACCAAAAGGGAATTCCCTATTCCTAAGGTTTTAATTTGATTTCTTTTAGTATGGGTAAGGGGAAACATTTTTCCAAGTTTAAAATCCATTTTTATTTCCTTCTCTGTGGCTTTTTCTTATTTACAGGACCTCTTCTGTGTTAAGAATGATAGTACTCTGTCAGTTATAAATGTATTTTCTGTTAATCACTTGAATATGAGGATATTTTTTTACTACAGCTTCTGGGCTTTGCTCTTACCAAGTCATTCCCCACTCTGACTCTGTTATTAACACTTTAAAATTCTGTTTGATTATATTTTCTTGATGAGTATGTATGCATGTATGTGCAAAGTTTTACTGTTGCTAAACCTTCCTTTCTTTACTGAGAAATAGGAAACAAGCTTTCACTTTTTGCTGCGCCAGCCTCACGGGAAGGAATCCATGGGCAGAAGCCCGCTCCTGGTCACGACGCAGCCACCTGAGGCAGAGGCGCTGGACAAAGAGGAGCCTCCCTCTCCCTTCCATTTTTGGCAACAGGAGCAGGAGACAGCAGTGCAGAAGTCCTGGAGCCCTTTCCCAGGCTGGGTACTACAGCTAGCCAAAAATGAGACCTGACCCTGGTTCCAATGATCCCTGGTGAGCACCTGCAGGATCTACCAGGACTAAGGCAAGGAAACAAGGGACAGAGGGAGATGCTATTTCTTCTGACTCAGTCGTGTCCAACTCTTTGCGACCCCATGAATCGCAGCACGCCAGGCCTCCCTGTCTATCACCAACTCCCGGAGTTCACCCAAACTCATGTGCATCGAGCCAGTGAGGCCATTTAGCCATCTCATCCTCTGTCGTCCCCTTCTCCTCCTGCCCCCAATCCCTCCCAGCATGAGGGAGTCAGCTCTTTCCAATGAGTCAACTCTTCGCGTGAGGTGGCCAAAGTACTGGAGTTTCAGCTTCAGCATCAGTCCTTCCAATGAACACCCAGGACTGATCCCCTTTAGGGTAGACTGGATGGATCTCCGTGCAGCCCAAGGGACCCTCAAGAGTCTTCTCCAACACCACAGTTCAAAAGCATCAATTCTTCGGTGCTCAGTTTTTTTTCACAGTCCAACTCTCACATCCATACATGACCACTGCAAAAACCATAGCTTTGACTAAACGGACCTTTGTTGGCAAAGTAATGTCTCTAGGTTGCTCGTAACTTTCAAGGAGTAAGCGTCTTTTAATTTCATGGCTGCAGTCACCATCTGCAGTGATTTTGGAGCCCAAGAAAATAAAGTCTGACACTGTTTCCCCATTTATTTGCCATGAAGTGATGGGACCAGATGCCATGATCTTAGTTTTCTGAATGTTGAGCTTTAAGCCAACTTTTTTATTCTCCTCTTTCACTTTCATCAAGAGGCGTTTTAGTTCCTCTTCACTTTCTGCCATAAGGGTGGTGTCATCTGCATATCTGAGATTATTGATATTTCTCCTGGCCATCTTGATTCCACCTTGTGCTTCTTTCAGCCCAACGTTTCTCATGATGTACTCTGCATATAAGTTAAAATAAGCAGGGTGACAATATACAGCCTTGATGTACTCCTTTTCCTGTTTGGAACCAGTCTGTTGTTCCATGTCCAGTTCTAACTGTTGCTTCCTGACCTGCATATAGGTTTCTCAAGAGGCAGGTCAGGTGGTCTATTCCCATTTCTTTGAGAATTTTCCACAGTTTATTGTGATCCACATAGTCAAAGGTTTTGGTATAGTCAATAAAGCAGAAAGAGATGTTTTTCTAGAACTCTCTTGCTTTTTCTGATTACTCTTCAATAAATTGGCTTATTTAATCAAGATCTGGGTGCTAAAAGTCCTCAAATGAATAAGCTAATTTTAGCGATGGTATTGGAATGAGAAAAATGTTAAGGAGAATAGGGCCAAGTTGTTGCTATCAAGTGTAAGACTGAACTCTGGCAAAATGCTCTTGCTTGGGAAGCCAAAGTCAAGAGCCAACATGATCACAAGCGGTTAACTGACAGGAATTATCTTATGACTCGCACCACAGTGTTTAAGGCTCAAAACTGAAACCAGGCACTGGCTCGGAAGCTGGCGGGTCTTTATCGTCTAGCAGACTGAAGGCTTGTTTAGTGACTGCCAACAGTCTTCTTTAAAACGTAAATGTTAGGTAGGAAGTTAGACAGGAACAAGGGGAGGGCTGGCTGAAAGGGATGCAAGCTGATCTCTGAACATCCCAGACACACCCATGAGAGCTCACAGACGTTACAAAATAACCAGAGACTTTTCAACTACTGCAGGTGGGCCCGGCACAGAGTGGATACAAAACCACCACAGGGGCTTCTCCAGGTAACCTTAGGCAGCCAGGAGACTATTAAGGGCTCATGAAATTCTCAGTTCAGTTCAGTCACTTAGTTGTGTCTGACTCTTTGCGACACCATGAATCGCAGCACGCCAGGCCTCCCTGTCCATCACCAACTCCCGGAGTTCACTCAGACTCACAGCCTTCGAGTCCGTGATGCCATCCAGCCATCTCATCCTCTGTCGTCCCCTTTTCCTCCTGCCCCCAATCCCTCCCAGCATCACAGTCTTTGCCAATGAGTCAACTCTTCGCATGAGGTGGCCAAAGTACTGGAGTTTCAGCTTTAGCATCATTCCTTCCAAAGAAATCCCAGGGCTGATCTCCTTCAGAATGGACTGGTTGGATCTCTTGCAGTCCAAGGGGCTCTCAGGAGTCTTCTCCAACACCAGATGTAGATGTAGATTAGATGCAGATGAATACCTAATTCATCTAATTTTAATATCGAATTCATCTAATTATAAGATGGAATTAGGGGAAGACATATGGTAAGGCATAACAACACAGCCTGCTGTTATATAACTTGAAACTGTCAATTGGCCTTGAGTGTATGACCATTTGCATCCCTCTCGTTGATTGGTGGTGGG